>NC_084619.1:48982954-49030454 GCF_033978795.1 Nerophis ophidion
AAAAACCATTCCAGTGTGAGTTCTGCGAGCGACGCTTTGCCAACAGTAGTGACCGTAAAAAACATTCCCAAGTGCACACTTCGTCAAAACCCTACGACTGCAAGGCCCTGGGTTGCACCAAGTCCTACACACACCCAAGCTCTTTGCGCAAGCACATGAAAGTCCACATCAAATCATCGCCTACCTCTGAACCCTACGACATATACAACTCTATCCATCACCACCAACAACATCAGCCTCTTCTGGAGCCACTGGACCTTAAAATCAACCACCTGTCCCCAACATTCAGCAATCAGAACCGAAATTTTGACTTTGATATCAGTTTAGCCAACAAGTTCCACCACAAGCTAGAGCCTAGTTCGTCTCCGTTGGCCATGCCCTTGGACCTATCTCTGTCCGGACTAAGGAGTCACAGGACCTCAGGAAGAAGTCACCAGTCAGCCAACCCAGTCATACCTGAGTTGCCGAATATTAAGGAGTGGTATGTGTGTACCAGAACTACAGCACAAAGCTTTCCTCTGCCTCACCCCGATGACATCAAATCTGAACCCAGCGACGACGAGGACTACACGTAAGTTGGAGGTATTTAAGAGCTAATGAACACACTGTACCGAGGAGGTGTGGAACTGGGATGTTTGATAAGAGCATATTATTATTTTTGCATTCTCTGGTTAACAAAACAACACCTGGGACTTTTATCTTGAAGCTACGCATAAATTATGCATAACAGATTATTATTTTGACAGCTACGTACGACAACACTGTCTGTATGACTGACATGCAGAGTTTGTCCTTCTCCTTACAACAGAACGGCCGAGGGATCATTACAAATTCTTGATGGAGTGTAGTTTAATCCACATGTATTTTAACGGCGACAGTTTACATTTTTTTCTGTCATTATTTTTTTTATACACCACTACAAAGCATATGAAATAAAACAATTAAAATTGAATGTCAGCTTTATTTGAAGGGGACCTATTATGTAAAACTATTTTTTTCCACCTATTGGTACCTGTGTATTTAGGATTAAGTCCCGGAAATGTGAAATTAAACCATGGAGGCATGGTGGGGTGTTTATGAAACAATCTTGCGTTCTTTCATATTTCCTAAAAACGAGCCATTTTGGAATTTACCCCATTTGTAACGTTTTTTCTATTGGTGACGTCAGCGGGTATCTCCATATTAGAGATTGACTCATTGTTGGCATTTGGCTGTATATCGGTATCGGCCTCTTTTTAATCGGTATTGGTCTTCTTTTTTTTTAAATCAGCAGATACAATACTGTAGGGCTGGGCGATATGGCCTTTTTTAATATCTCGATATTTTTAGGCCATGTCACGATGCACGATATATATATCGATGTTTTGCTTTAGCCTTGAATTAACGCTTGATACATATAATCACAGCAGTATGATGATTCTACGTGTCTAAAATAAAACATTCTTCTTTATACTGCAATAATTTATGCTCATTTTAAACTTTCATGCAGAGGGGGAAATCACAACTAAGTAAATTGACCAAAACTGTATTTATTAAACAGTTATTAAGCAGTGGCACAAACATTGTCATTTCAAAACAGAAAGTGCAAGATTGTCAGAGACATTTTAAAACAAGCTCTGAGTGAACTTTTGAGCTTGATGTCACTAAGACGACATCAAAACAACACTAAATTAAAGTGCACTTTTTGTACAGAACGCCACTACAATATTAAAAACAAATAAAGTGCACTTTTGTGCATGATGTCACACAAGATATTTCAATAACTGTCAAATAAAAATGAGCTGCATAATAGGAAATCTAATAGTGTATGTCCTTCGCTATGTGGTAGGTTCCTGCGGACGTTATCTCCTTTTGTTGTTGACTATTATTTCCATACGGTGTTGATGTGGAAATGGTTGCCTCAGCATTTTGTTGGTGTGGCACTGAACAGAGATGTTGACATGTGGAGTTTCAAGCACTCTTTATTCTCTAGCGGGTGACTTTCTAAATGATGCTACAAATGAGCAGTAGTTATACTTTTTGTTGCAATGCTTTTGCCCCACACTTGACAAATTACGGTTGTCTGTTCAACATATTCCCGTTTGAAGCCAAACCACAGCCAGACGATGGACCCCCTGGTGTTTTTCTTGGGAGTTAATTCTTCCTTCATTTGTTACCAGATTCACACCTTCTTTCTCTCGTATTACCACTCGCACCACAGCTAACGTTACCCATGCCGCTACCTCTCTGCTCCGCGAGGGCGTATACGTATGTGACGTATGTAAGAAGGTAAGTTTGTTTTATGTCTCTGTGAGAAGGAGAGACAAGGAAGAGTGAGGAACGCCTGTAGTGTAATGCCCGCAGCTAAAAGCAACTGCGTGAGAACGTATACTCGAATATCACGATAGTCATTTTCTTTATCGCACAGAGACAAACCCGCGATATATTGAGTATATTCGATATATTGACCAGCCCTACAATACATACACATGTGATAAGAGTATTTAGCATATAAAAACATAATTAGTGAAGTAGATAAGATATAACCACCGTGCACCAGCCAGTCTGCCCTGCATGTGAAAAGTTGCCTATTTATTTTTCCATGCCCCCTTCACTCTCTCTCTTTCTCTTCCTGGAATGTCGGTCACTTGTACACAATATATACACAGTCGTGGTCAAAAGTTTACATACACTTGTAAAGAACATAATGTCATGGCTGTTTTGAGTTTCTAATACTTTCTGCAACTCTTATTTTTTTGTGATGGAGTGATTTGTCAGAGTTATTTGGTGACGAACCCCAAGATGCAGAGATGGAGGCAGGCATGGAGTGAGCAAACATGATTTTAATATAATTACTAAGACAAAACCAAACAAAGGGTTCAAACCAAAAGCGCGCACGTGGGCGGATAAAAAACAAAAGACCTAGCGTGGAAGGTAACAGGTATCTAACAGAAAACATAAAAACTGGAAACAGCTAATGGCTAACAAACAGCTTACCGCTACGACGACCAGGACAAGATGTAGCACGACAGGTAATAGCTGAAATGATGCCAGACACGACAGGTAGCAAAGACACAAGAGTGACATGAGGCAACGACAATACAAATGACAATACAATGATCCAGCAACTGACACAAGACAAAGTAGGTACAAATAGGAGCCGGCTGATTGGCAACAGGTGTGGCCAGATGCCAATCAGCCGCAGCTGAAGGGGAACACAGCACTCAGGGAACAAGACAGGAAGCTGACAAAATAAGAGCACTAGACAGGAACTAAAGAAAGGAAATACTAAACACACTGAGGAAGAACACAGCACTCAGGGAACAAGACAGGAAGCTGACAAATTAAGAGCACTTGACAGGAACTAAAAGACAGGAAACAGACAAATGCAGAGGAAAAAATTAAAACAGACAAACTGTCAGGGGCAAGCCTGACATGATTGGAGCACATACTTGTTGGTCACAAAAAATATTCATGAAGTTTGGTTCTTTTATGAATTTATTATGGGTCTACTGAAAATGTGACCAAATCTGCTGGCTCAAAAGTTTACATACAGCAATGTTAATATTGTCCTTTGGCAAGTTTCACTGCAATAAGGCGCTTTTGGTAGCCATCCACAAGCTTCTGGTTTAATTTTTGACCACTCCTCTTGACAAAATTGGTGCAGTTCAGCTAAATTTGTTGGTTTTCTGATATCGACTTGTTTCTTTAGCATTGTCCACACATTTAAGTCAGGACTTTGGGAAGGCCATACTAAAACCTAAATTCTAGCCTGTTGTAGCCATTCCTTTACCACTTCTGACATGTGTTTGGGGGTCATTGGGCTGTTGGAACAGCCAACTGCGCCCAAGACCCAACCTCCGGGCTGACGATTTTAGGTTGTCCTGAAGAATTTGGAGGTAATCCTCCTTTTTCATTGTCCCATTTACTCTCTGTAAATCACCAGTTCCTTTGGCAGCAAAACAGGCCCAGAGCATATTACTACCACCACTACGCTTGACGGTAGGCATGGTGACACATCACATTGACAAAAATAAGACCTTCTGGAGGAAAGTTCTGTGGTCAGATGAAACAAAAATGTAGCTGTTTTCAGTAGACCCATCATAAATTCATAAAAGACCCAAACTTCATGAATGTTTTTTTGTGACCAACAAGAATGTGCTCCTATCACTCTATCACAAAAAATAAGATTTGATTACTGGAAACTCAAGACAGTCATGACATTATGTTCTTTACAAGTGTAAACTTTTGACCACGACTCTATCTTCTGCTTGACTTTCAAAACTTATATTTTTTTGGCCAGGAAATCCAGTTTTTGTCCTTTTTTCCCGGCACTCTCTGTCATTCACACCTCTCCACCACCGTTGGCAAGACCAAACCGTTGGCAAGACCAACGAGCCGTCAACGGACATCAGGGACATGATTGTAGACCTGTACAAGACTGGAATGGACTACAAGACCGTTAACAAGAAGCTCTGGTATTGGTGCAAATGTTGATGAAATATAAGATACAGGTTGAACACCCTCGCCTGGGAGCTCCATGCAAGATTTCACCGGGTGGGGTAAGAATTTTTGTGATAAAGGTGAGGGAGCACCCCAGCTTAGTACTGTCAAGGAAGTTGGGTGCACAGTCCACAAGAAAAGTATTAGTAACACACTTGTCAAAGTGTGTTACTAATGCTTTTCCTTCAGTGCTCAAGATGACACATATACAGGTGCTGCTCTATAAGTTAGAATATAACCAACAAGTTTATTTAGTCCAGTAATTTCATTTAAAAAGTGAAACTTATACATTCATAACACACAGACTGATATATTTTAAATTTTTATTTATTTCAGGCCTGGGCAATTATTTTGACTCGGGGGGGCCAAATTTAGAGAAAAAAATGTGTCTCGGGGCTGGTATATCTATTTTTAGGAACACGAATACAAAACCTCACAATGTCTGATTGAATGCTAAAAACGTTATGATGGAATGAAATTGTATTTTGTTTTACTGAATAAGACACCCAGAATGTACAAACCCCGTTACCATATGAGTTGGGAAATTGTGTTAGATGTAAATATAAACAGAATACAATGATTTGCAAATCATTTTTAACCCATATTCAATTGAATGCACTACAAAGACAAGATTTTTGATGTTCAAACTCAAACTTAATTTTTTTTTTTTTGCAAATAATAATTAACTTGATCTCGAGCCCAGAGAAGCCGGCGGCGTTTCTGGATGTTGTTGATAAATGGCTTTCACTTTGCATAGTAGAGCTTTAACTTGCACTTACAGATGTAGCAATGAACTGTATTTAGTGACAGTGGTTTTTTGAAGTGTTCCTGAGCCCATGTGGTGATATCCTTTAGAGATTGATGTCGGTTTTTGATACAGTGCCGTCTGAGGGATCGAAGGTCACGGTCATTCAATGTTGGTTTCCGGCCATGCCATTGTGTTAGACATAAATATAAACCGAATACAATGATTTGAAAATCATTTTCAACCCATATTCAGTTGAATATGCTACAAAGACAACATATTTGATGTTAAAACTGATAAACACTTTTTTTTTTTTTGCAAATAATCATTAACTTTAGAATTTGATGCCAGCAACATGTGACAAAAAAGTTGGGAAAGGTGGCAATAAATACTGATACATTTGAGGAATGCTCATCAAACACTTATTTGGAACATCCCACAGGTGTGCAGGCTAATTGGGAACAGGTGGGTGCCATGATTGGGTATAAACGCAGCTTCCATGAAATGCTAAGTAATTCACAAACAAGGATGGGGCGAAGATCACTAATTTGTAAGCAAATTGTCGAACAGTTTTTGAACATTTCTCAACGAGCTATTGCAAGGAATTTAGGGATTTTACCATCTACGGTCCGTAAAATCATCAAAAGGTTCAGAGAATCTGGAGAAATCACTGCACGTAAACGATGATATTACGGACCTTTGATCCCTCAGGCGGTACTGCATCAAAAACCGACATCAGTGTGTAAAGGATATTAACCACATGGGCTCAGGAACACTTCATAAAACCACTGTCAGTAACTACAGTTGGTCGCTACATCTGAAAGTGCAAGTTAAAACTCTACTATGAAAAGCCAAAGCCATTTATCAACAACACCCAGGAACGCTGCCGGCTTCACTGGGCCCAAGCTCATCTAAGATGGACTGATGCAAATTGGAAAAGTGTTCTGTGGTCTGACGATTCCATAATTCAAATTATACTTGGAAACTGTGGACGTGGTGTCCTCCGTAACAAAGAGGAAAATTACCATCCGGATTGTTATAGGCACAAAGTTCAAAAGCCAGCATCTGTTATGGTATGGGGGTGTATTAGTGCCCAAGGCATGGGTAACTTACACATCTGTGAAGGCACCATTAATGCTGAAAGGTCCATACAGGTTTTGGAGCAACATATCTTGTCATCCAAGCAACATTATCATGAATGCCCCTTCTTATTTCAGCAAAACAATGCCAAGCCACGTGTTACAACAGCGTGGCTTCGTAGTAAAAGAGTGCGGGTACTTTCATGGCCCGCCTGCAGTCCAGATATGTCTCCCATCGAAAATGTGTGGCACATTATGAAGCGTAAAATACGACAAGCCTCCGGACTGTTGAACAATTTAAGTTGTACATCAAGAAAGAATGGTAAAGAATTTCACTTTCAAAGCTTCAATAATTATTTTCCTCAGTTCCCAAACGTTTATTGAGTGATGTTAAAAGAAAAGGTGATTTAACACAGTGGTGAACATGCCCTTTCCCAACTACTTTGGCACGTGTTGGAGCCATGAAATTCTAAGTTAAATTATTATTTGCAAAAAAAAAAAGTTTATGAGTTTGAACATCAAAATATCTTGTCTTTGTAGTGCATTCAATTGAATATGGGTTGAAAAGGATTTGCAAATCATTGTGTTCCGTTTATATTTACATCCAACACAATTTCCCAACTCATATGGAAACGGGGTTTGTACTTAGTATAGTTCAAGACTTACGGTCATTAGAAAACGTCACTACACATTATAATGGCAGCTACAGTTTCCATCTTTAAGATCTAAAAAAAAATGTTTTCGGAATGTCCGGCGGGCCGGATTGAAAAGCTTAAAGGGCCGCATGTGGCCCCCGGGCCTTAACTTTCCCACAACTAATGAAAAAATCAAATTCAGTCCCTCAGAATATTTGAATGTTGCTTATGACAAAAAAAAAAAGGATTTTACAAATGTTGGCCAACTAAAAAGTATGAACATGAAAAGTATGAACATGCACAGCACTTGTCTATTAATGTTCTCATTCATCCAGGTCAATGTAATCTCAGGGCATTCAATCAATCGCAACTTGACTGTTTGGTTTGTCTTAAAAGATGTTTCATCTCTCATCCGAGTAGGCTACGTTAGTTCGTACTCATAGACTTAGACTGGTCCGATCTAGTCTTGCGGCTGGTACCAAAACCCCAAATATTTATACTCCAATACCAGGAGGGTGTGCCAGGGCAAAGATGGTTTCGCCCTAAAAGCACTGTTTTGATTCTGGTCACTTGTGACCAGAATGTTTCTAACTCCTGTTATTTGTTGGAGGCTAAATTGCAGAGTGTTTTAGGAATGGTTGAAAGGACAATGTTGTATGTAGGGGATAGGTAGTGTCGTAGACCACCTCCTCTGTTCAGGGATGGTTTTTCAACCTTAACATCAATCAATCAATCAATGTTTACTTATATAGCCCTAAATCACTAGTGTCTCAAAGGGCTGCACAAACCACAACACAAACCACTACGACATCCTCTGTAGGCCCACATAAGGGCAAGGAAAACGCACACCCAGTGGGACGTCGGTGACAATAATGACTATGAGAACCTTGGAGAGGACGAAAGCAATGGATGTCGAGCGGGTCTAACATGATACTGTGAAAGTTCAATCCATAATGGATCCAACACAGCCGCGAGAGTCCAGTCCAAAGCGGATCCAACACAACAGCGAGAGTCCCGTTCACAGCGGAGCCAGCAGGAAACCATCCCAAGCGGAGGCGGATCAGCAGCGCAGGGATGTCCCAAGCCGATACACAGGCAAGCGGTCCATCCTGGGTCCCGACTCTGGACGAGCAGTCCATCCTGGGTCCCGACTCTGCACAGCCAGTACGTCATCCATGGCCACCGGATCGGACCGGACCACCTCTACGAAGGAGAGTGGGACATAGGAGAAAAAGAAAAGAAACAGCAGATCAGCTGGTCTAAAAAGGGAGTCTATTTAAAGGGTACAGTATACAAATGAGTTTTAAGGTGAGACTTAAATGCTTCTACATAGATGGCTTCCTTTACTCCTCTACGTACCATCCGTCCTCCCTATCCAGAATCTCTCCATTTTTGTTCTTAAAGGAGTGCTGTTTCTAGCTGTGCCATACTTGGGCTTAGTGGTTGTTTTGTTTCCCCAATATATGAATCGGGGCATTCATGATTAACTTGTAGTCGTCCATCCACAGCGTTCGTTCTCCCACACAATACCTCAAAGCTAACTAGGGGAAATTGCACTTCAACGACTGTTGCTGGCTTTGACAGTAGGATTGCTCGTTTGCATCTCAACGGTTGTTTTTCTCACTACCATTTGGGGTTTGACTAGATCTGACCAATCTTAGTCTATGAACACGAACTGATGAAGCCTACTCGGATGAGAGGCGAAACGTCTTCTAAGACAAACCGAACAGTCCAGTTGCGATTGATTGAATGCCCTGAGATGTAAAGCACTCAATACTTTGCCTGAATTACTGCAGCGTCTCTAGGAATCGATCAGTGTGAGGTACATCTCAGGTGTTATGAGAGCCCAGGTCATACTTGCCAACCTTGAGACCTCTAAATTCGTGTTCAATGGAGAAGTTTGATCTACAAAATTTGCAGGCAGCATACCCATTCCCCTTCGAGCTGTCCTGGATGAACTGAAATTATTTTTTCCAATCAATTTGGAACTTGCAAGCGTACTTCTTCTTCTTACTCGCCGTCGCCATGTCTCTTCTTCGTTCTTCTGCTTCGCCTCTGTTATGTTTTTGGACATTACTACTTGCCGTAGTTTTGAAGCAATGCATGATGGGAATCTGGATGTTGTGTGTCAGTGTATTAACGTGCCGGCTGGAATGTACACACGCTGAGAAATAGCTCTGTGCCTGCCTACTTTATGGGTTATGGATAAACCTATGGATAACGGAGACGTATATAATAGTCTCCTTTTCAGGTGAAAGAGGACACTCAAGGAAGTGCCCTTAAAGGCCTACTAAAATGAGATTTTCTTATTTAAACGGGGATAGCAGGTCCATTCTATGTGTCATACTTGATCATTTCACGATATTGCCATGTTTTTGCTGAAAGTATTTAGTAGAGAACATCGACAATAAAGTTCGCAACTTTAGCAGACGATGTGCGCGTGACGTCACCGATGTGAGGGCTCCTCAGATCCTCACATTGTTTATAATGTGAGCCTCCAGCAGAAAGAGCTATTCAGACCGAGAAAGCGACAATTTCCCCATTAATTTGAGCGAGGATGAAAGATTCGTGGATGAGGAAATTTAGAGTGAAGTACTAGAAAGAAAAAAAAATAAAGTTAAAAAAAAAAAGGCGATTGCATTGGGAGCGATTCAGATGTTTTTAGACACATTTACTTGGATAGTTCTGGGAAATCCCTTATCTTTCTATTGTGTTGCTAGTGTTTTAGAGAATTAAATAGTACCTGATAGTCGAAGGGGTGTGTCCACGGGTGTGATGACGCCATTCTCTGAGGGAAGTCACAAAGCTGCAGCAGGACAGAAGCTCAGCTGATCTCCGGTAAGAGGCGACTTTTTACCAGAATTTTCCCACCGAAACCTCCTGGTTGACAAGTGGTCCAGAACCATGTTCGCTTGACCGCTCTGATCCATAGTAAAGCTTCACTCCTGGGAATTTTAAACAAGGAAACACTGTGTGTTTGTGTGGCTAAAGGCTAAACGCTTCCCACTCCATCTTTCTACTTTGACTTCTCCATTATTAATTGAACAAATTGCAAAAGATTCAGCAACACAGATGTCCAAAATACTGTGTAATTATGCAATGAAAAGAGACGACTTTTAGCCACAAGTGGTGCTGGGCTAATATGTCCCCTCCAACCAATAACATCACAAACACGCGTCATCATACGCGTCATCATTCCGCGACGTTTTCGACAGGAAACTCCGCGGGAAATTTAAAATTTTAATGTAGTAAACTAAAAAGGCTGTATTGGCATGTGTTGCAATGTTAATATTTCATCATTGATATATAAACTATCAGACAGCGTGGTCGGTAGTACTGGGTTTCAGTAGGCCTTTAAGGCACGACCCCAACATTGTTGTCCGGGTGGAAATGGGGACAAATTTGGCAGAATGGTTGCCCCGGGAGATTTTCAGGAGGGGCACTGAAATTCGGGAGTCTCCCGGAAAAATCGGGAGGGTTTGCAAGTATGGCCCAGGTTGATCTGATAATGGCCTTCAGCTCTTTGGCATTGTTGGGTCTGACATATCACATTGTCCTCTTAACAATACCCCATAGATGTTTTGTTATTGGGTTGAGGTCAGGTGAGTTTGCTAGACAACTAACCAGTTTTTAGAACTTTGTGCATGTGCAGGTACCAAGCCCTGTTGGAAAATAAAATCTGCATCTCCATTAAGTTGCTCAGCAGCGGGAAGCATGAAGTGCTCTAAAACTTTCTGGTAGACGACTGCAGTGACCGCGGACCTCAGGAAACGCATCGGACCACCACCAGCTGATGACATGCCACCCCAAACCATCACTGACAGTGGAAACTTCAAAGTTTTACTGTAAGGAATGAAATTACTGTAATAAAATAACTTTTTTGTCTAATTTTCATTTATTGAGCAGCACCTGTACATTCTGAAATTTGACAATCAACACCTGCAGTAAATGAGTCACAAAAGAGGAAAGGGGAGGTGTTTGATGGCAGAAGCTAAATGTGGTTTATAAGCCTAACAACATCATTCATACATACATCCATCCATTTCCTACCGCTTGTCCGTTCGGGGTCACGGAGGACGCTGTAGCCTATCTCAGGTACAATCGGGCAGAAGGCAGACTACACCCTGGACAAGTCGCCACTTCATCGCAGGGCCAACACAGATAGACAGACAACATTCACACACTAGGGCTAATTTAGTGTTGCAAATCAACCTATCCCCAGGTGCATGTCTTTGGAAGTGGGAGGAAGCCGGAGTACCTGGAAGGAACCCACGCTGTCACGGGGAGGACATGCAAACTCCACACAGAAAGATCCCGAGCCTGGGATTGAACCCCAGACTACTCAGGACCTGCGTATTTTGAGGCAGACGCACTAACCCCTCTGCCACCGTGAAGCCCTCATTCATACAGACAGGGTAAAACAAATAACTGGTCGCACGAATAAATGAACATAAATGCTTTGCCGTCTGTACTGCAGGTTGGCAACCACGTGGCCTTTTTGCAGGCAGGAGGCGAATATGATTACTGTTTAATACCTCCAGCACAGCGGATTTCAGTGAATTTTAAAGGTTTAGAAGCGAATATACAAGCCAGATAACTTGAAAAAGGGACATGAATGGGATGGATTGAATGCATATATATATATATATACATATATATATGTATATATATATATACATATATATATATATATATATATACATATATGTGAGTGGGAAAAATCCATAGACTACTTCATCTCTACAGAACTGTTTCATGAGGCGTTCCCTCAATGTCCTGACGATTGAGTATATAATAAACAAAATGCAAAGCCGTAGGCTTATTCAGATTCATCGAACAACTTAAATTTGGAACACAGCATCATCGTTTTCACAGCGTATTTGTTGTTAGAGGTAGAGAGCGTTTTAATGTAAAGTTCCAGATCTTTTTTAAAGGCACAAAAGATAGGACGGGTATTAAGAAACTTACATTTATGAATATAAAACTTAGCCAATAAAATAATGAGGTTGCAAAGGTAGAATTCCTTTTCAAATTTTTGTTCATACAGTGTAAAACCAAAAATCACATCTTTAAAGTAAAGCACAAATTTGTCATAAATATTGTCCAGGATGAAGCGACAGATGCCCTGCCATTGTGATCGAGTGTTTTCACAAGTCCAAAACAAGTGGTTGACAGTCTCTGGGTGCATGTTGCAAAAGGTGCAGGTAACATCAATGTCCTTCTTGTATCCAACCATCACAGTCTTTACAGGGTAATAGCGATGGATGATTTTAAATGATATCTCTTTGACTTTGTTGGTAACTAATTTATCTTAATCAAAAATGCGTGGTTATCTGTGTGACGACAAATTGAACCGGAAGTAGTATTTTAGCTTTTCCTATGCGTTTAGCATAACATAAACATCTTTGTTCAGCGGGAGTCCTATTGTTTTTTGTTTTTTTTAAATACAAAATGTCATTAAATAGTTGTCCAACTTCTTTTTTCAGAAATGAAAATAGAAAAAATGGCCCGAAATGTTTTTTTAATTTACATTTAAGAATAGGAAATAGAATGGACGGAAGGTACACAGACTTAAAACCGGTTTGATTTTCATTTTGTGTTTTGTTTAACAAAATGTAAAATCCCTAAAAAAAAATGTAATCAGAAAACCGACCAAACCTGATGCTTTTTCATATTCTGACACCGGAAGTTTTTTATTTTCAAAGTAAAAGTGGGGATAATTACTACGGGAGCTGCGTGCTTGTGACACTGGCTAAAATGTCTTCGGAGCACTACAAAATAATGATTTTAGGCATGGAACAACGAGGACTGGTATCTACACAAATCTCTACCCACAAAAGTAGAGACGAAAGAGAGCATGATTAGCAATTTGGCATGTTATCAATACTGATACATCCGGTCTGCGGGCCGGCATTCTGTCAGTCTGCTACCCCACGCTAGTGAGCATGCGCACAAACGCAAATATTTAATATATTTTCCTCGTACAAAATACTAATCGAAAGAAGTGATTTTAAATTGTTTATTTCCTTGTATGTTCTGAAATGTAGACCAGGGCTGTCAAACTCATATTAGATCGGGGGCCACATGGCGAAAAATCTACTCCTAAGTGGGCCGGACTTGTAAAATCACGGCACGATTACTTAAAAATAAAGACAACTTCAGATCTATGTCTAAAAATGGAACAAGCACATCCTGAAAATATACAATTCATAATGTTGTTGGGGTTTTGTAGCATGTTGCGGTTAATAGTATTCTATCTTTATTGGTCGTTATTTATATTTTCTGAATACATTATGTTCATCAGTCAACTCATTGGTGTTAATTTCCAATCTATCAAGATAAATTGCAGTCTGTTATTTATGTAGTTTGATCATTTTCCTTTGCTAGTGTACTAACATCACATGGTTTATTTTGTACATATGTAGTATTATCTAAAAAGATACAAAGAATAGCTATTGCGACATCCAGTGGACACAATTAGTTGCATTTTAATGAAATAAACTGGTGTTCTCAATGTGTCCACTGGATGTCGCAAAAGCAATTCTGCCAGGCAAGCAAATTATTTATACCAGGGTTGAACAAGCAAGAGGTACACAGTAAAGGAGTGCTGCGGCTCCTCTCCCTCGATTTTTTGGCTATACTAATTTCATTGTGTTCTTCATTATGTTTTTTGCAACTTCTCCAATGTTTTTTCCTCAGAATATTGAACTAACTTGAAGTGTTTTGTCAAGGGGGTTATTTGCGATATGTACTTTTTCAGAATGTGTTGGTTCCATTTTGGGCCAAAAAAAAACCATCTGAAGTTTTCATAGTGGCATTTTTAGGTTATTAAGTTAAAGTTAAAGTACCAATGACTGTCACACACTCACTAGGTGTGGCAAAATTGTTCCCTGCATTTGACCCATCACCCGGGAGGTGAGGGGAGCAGTGAGCAGCAACAGTGGCCGCGCCTGGGAATCATTTTTGGTGATTTAACCCCCAATTCCAACCCTTGAGTGCCAAGCAGGGAGGTAATGGGTCCCATTTTTTTAGTCTTTGGTATGACTCGGCCGGGGTTTGAACTCACAACCTACCAATTACCAATCCGACCCACGTGGAAATACATTTTCCACCATGCGACCCCTGAGCCAAAATGAGTTTGACACCACCGCATTAGACCCATATGGGCCAATCAGAGGACCTCCTTGTTCATTTGGGGTAACTTAACAGACCGTATGCGCATGAATCGAATATTAAGCTAAGTAACAGTCCCGTATACCAAAAGAGTGCTGATATTATTATTATTATTATTATATTTCTACTTTTAGATGTTTTAGATCAGGGGTGTCCAAAGTGCGGCCCTGAGGCCGTTTGTGGCCCTCAGCTAATTTTTTATTGGCCCCGGCACCCTTTAATAATACTACGGGAAAAGAAAATGAAACATAAAAATGTGGAATAAAACAGCAAACAGGTGGAATGTAACGAGAAAAAGTTGCAATTTTGTCTTTCATAGCACAAAGTTGCTGTGCAGGTGTTTATTTCATTTAAAAATGTCATTGCTCAAAAAATAATAATCAACCAAATTTTATGTTTTGAATTATTGACCTATTTAAAGCTCCAATTACTTCACATCAAAAATTTTATATTTTTTGGGTAAAATATTGCTTATTTTGTGGGTTTGCCGTGTAATAAAAACAACATTTTCTTTGACAAAAAGGGTATAAAATAAACAAACAAACCAACAGATTTATAAAATAATGAAAACTTATAATCAATAGATAGCTCTGAAGTTGATCAAGAGACTCATGCATTGGAAACAAAATATATGACACAATTTTAATATTTTTATGGATCACCAAGAATTTTTGTGGGACTTTTTTTTCTTTTTTTTTTTAAACTTGTCATTGCTCAAAATCAATGCTGTTATATTGATTATATCATACTAAAAGATTGGCTATTTTGTGTTTTTGCCAAGAAAATGGATTTGACAAAACAATAAAAAATTGGAAAAAATAAATAACTTTATATTGACAGTTGATTTGGATAGGATAGGTCTTTATTGTCATTGCACAAGTACAATGAAACTTTGTTTTCAGCACAAACCTGTTCAAGATTAGACAAACAAACAGTGTACAGGGTTACAGAACAAGAACGCTGATGGGTCCCCATAAAGCGCCCCGTAAAAGATGGGAACAAGGTAAACGCTTGGGAAGGATGAGTAAAAAAATACAATCCAGACTGGGCTCCTAAGGGGGCCCAGTTCGGAGTGGGAATAAACCTCCATAGCAAAGCACATATACATATTACAACATACATCTCGAGATATCTAGCAACAGAGGGAAGGTCGTTCAAGGTCATGGTGGTAGGCCGCAGCTCTCAGGCGCTGACCATCCATTCATCACCCCTAAGAGATTTGCATCGAAGGTGTTGGGTTGGGGGGGTGTATGTGTGGCGTATTTTTTTTTTTGTGGATGTGTGTGTGTATATATCTCTGTTCCGCGGCCTTGATGTATTGTGTTCAGTCGCTAGTCGAAAGTCAACAACAACAGGTGTGTGTCCATGAGAGACAAGAAGGGAGTTTGTTGTGTCTTCGCTGCACTGTCCTTCGGGAGAGTCTCGAAGCCAGGGAAACAATCCAAGTTAGAATTATTTTGTATAGGAGTGAAAATAAAATTTGCTTTACACTCTAAATTGTCTATGACTGGTCCTCAAAACCTGCGGGGTAGACAGTCCGATGTAATCCACAGTTCTTCCCGCATCCTCCACTCATTTGTGGCAGCTTTGGGGTACTTTGAAGACTGCCAGCAACTTCCAATTTGTCGACAAACCAGAGCAACACTTACTCCAATCAGCAGATGTCCTGTTGTAATAATTCCTAATAGGTGGATATCTTCACGTCCTCGACAGAAAAGGATCGCCAGGCATGGGGCACTCCTTCTTCTCCTGAGAGTCCGTCGTGTGTTCAGCAACAACCGCTTCGTCACGACAGCAGGTTCCCCCAAGCCCAAGATCTTGTCAATTTTGTTGAGGCCAGTTAAATAGTTCCAATGTTTAGATTTGGAGAGCAGTGCAAAAAGACGCAACGAGAAAGTTAAGACAAGACAAAACAAAGAAGCAAGCAGGAGAGATAAGGGAGAGGAAAGGGGAGCATTGAAAAAAAATATTTATGACGGATTTAACATTTTAATAACTGACCCTTTCATGTCCCTGAGACCAAACTTGAGGGGAGCTCTAAAAGTAAAAAAAAAAATATATATATATATATATATATATATACACACATATGTATACGTGTATATATATATATATATATATATATATATATATATATGTATATATATATATATAAATATAAATATATACATAAATACATATATATATATATATATATATATATATATATACATATATATACACATATATATATATATATGTATATATATATATATATATATGTATATATACACACACATATATATATATATATGTATATATATATATATATATATATATATATATATATTCTATTGGTTTTGAAAATTAAAAATATCAGATTGGCCCCGCATGCTTAAACTTTTCAGTGTGCGGCCCTCAATGGAAATAGTTTGATAGTTTGGACACCTCTGTTTTAAATCAAACAAATACTGTTTGGTCACTGACGGCTTACCGTAGTGTCTCAAATGACGGCCAAAGGGCGCATGCGCACTATGTGTTGCCATGCTTTGTATTTGGTTCCGGTGCCGATTTGATTGCTGCACAGACAGTAGCTATGGCGACTTTCAGGAAAAACGTGGAGGAAATTCGAAATCGAGTTGTTTTAACTGAATTCGTCGTGAGAAATGTGAGTAAGAATCATATTTCATATTTTTGCTGCGTTCATAAAAACATACACAAGGGACAAATTGACACCTCGTTGCCAAATGATGTGGTTTCTTAGGAAGAACAGCCACAATACTTCTGTAGTTGACCAAATTCCACTCTTTTTTTTATTTAAACATGTGACTCTTGTTATACTTGTAAACTAACCCAAACTTTAATGACTTGTACTTACATGAAATAACACGGATAAAACATATGTACAGTGGGGCAAAAAAGTATTTAGTCAGTCACGGATTGTGCAAGTTCTCCCACTTAAAATGATGACAGAGGTCTGTAATTTTCATCATAGGTACACTTCAACTGGGAGAGACAGAATGTGAAAATAAAATCCAGGAGTTCACATTGTAGGAATTTTAAAGAATTTATTTGTAAATTATGGTGGAAAATAAGTATGGTCAACCATTAAATGCTCTCACTGATGGAAGGAGGTTTTGGCTCAAAATCTCACGATACATGGCCCCATTCATTCTTTCCTTGACACGGATCAATCGTTCTGTCCCCATAGCAGAAAAACAGCCCCACAGCATGATGTTTCCACCCCCAAGCTTCACAGTAGGTATGGTGTTCTTGGGATGCAACTCAGTATTCTTCATCCTCCAAACACGACAAGTTGAGTTTATACCAAAATGGATACATGGATGATACAGCAGAGGATTGGATGAATGTCATGTGGTCAGATGAAACCAAAATAGAACTTTTTGGTATAAACTCAACTAGTCCCAAGAACACCACACCTACTGTGAAGCATGGGGGTGGAAACATCATGCTTTGAGGCTGTTTTTCTGCTATGGGGACAGAACGATTGATCCGTGTCAAGGAAAGAATGAATGGGGCCATGTATCGTGAGATTTTGAGCCAAAACCTCCTTCCATCAGTGAGAGCTTTGAATGGTTGACCAAATACTTATTTTCACCATAATTTACAAATAAATTATTTAAAATTCCTACAATGTGAATTCCTGGATTTTTTTTCACATTCTGTCTCTCACAGTTGAAATGTACCTATGATGAAAATCACAGACTTCTGTCATCATTTTAAGTGGGAGAACTTGCACAATCGGTGGCTGACTAAGTATTTTTTTACCCCACTGTACATATCAGCATTCATTGTAAGTTAAACATGCTTGGCCAATAACCATACAACACAGTCAAAGACAAAAAATATTTATGAAAGGGATTGGGTTGATAATAATACACAAATACAAACACATGAAAGAAAGAAAATATAGATGATAACATTATCAATCAATCAATGTTTACTTATATAGCCCTAAATCACTAGTGTCTGAAAGGGCTGCACAAACCACTACGACATCCTCGGGCAAGGAAAACTCACACCCAGTGGGACATCGGTGACAATAATGACTATGAGAACGTGATACTGTGATACTGATGATACTGATGACTATGAGAACATATGAGAACATGATACTGTGAAAGATCAATCCATAATGGATCCAACACAGTCGCGAGAGTCCAGTCCAAAGCGGATCCAACACAGCAGCGAGAGTCCCGTTCACAGCGGAGCCAGCAGGAAACCATCCCAAGCGGAGGCTGATCAGCAGCGCAGAGATGTCCCCAGCCGATACACAGGCGAGCAGTACATGGCCACCGGATCGGACCGGACTCCCTCCACAAAGGAGAGTGGGACATAGAAGAAAAAGAAAAGAAACGGCAGATCAACTGGTCTAAAAAGGGAGTCTATTTAAAGGCTAGAGTATACAAATGAGTTTTAAGGTGAGACTTAAATGCTTCTACTGAGGTAGCATCTCGAACTGTTACCGGGAGGGCATTCCAGAGTACTGGAGCCCGAAATGAAAAAGCTCTACAGCCCGCAGACTTTTTTTGGGCTTTGGGGATCACTAATAAGCCGGAGTCCTTTGAACGCAGATTTCTTGCCGGGACATATGGTACAATACAATCGGCAAGATAGGATGGAGCTAGACCGTGTAGTATTTTATACGTAAGTAGTAAAACCTTAAAGTCACATCTTAAGTGCACAGGAAGCCAGTGCAGGTGAGCCAGTACAGGCGTAATGTGATCAAACTTTCTTGTTCTTGTCAAAAGTCTAGCAGCCGCATTTTGTACCAACTGTAATCTTTTAATGCTAGACATGGGGAGACCCGAAAATAATACGTTACAGTAGTCGAGGCGAGACGTAACAAACGCATGGATAATGATCTCAGCGTCTTTAGTGGACAGAATGGAGCGAATTTTAGCGATGTTGCGGAGATGAAAGAAGGCCGTTTTAGTAACGCTTTTAATGTGTGCCTCAAAGGAGAGAGTTGGGTCGAAGATAATACCCAGATTCTTTACCGTGTCGCCTTGTTTAATTGTTTGGTTGTCAAATGTTAGAGTTGTATTATTAAATAGAGTTCGGTGTCTAGCAGGACCGATAATCAGCATTTCAGTTTTTTTGGCGTTGAGTTGCAAAAAGTTAGCGGACATCCATTGTTTAATTTCATTAAGACACGCCTCCAGCTGACTACAATCCGGCGTGTTGGTCAGCTTTAGGGGCATGTAGAGTTGGGTGTCATCAGCATAACAGTGAAAGCTAACACCGTATTTGCGTATGATGTCACCTAGCGGCAGCATGTAGATGCTGAAGAGTGCAGGGCCAAGGACCGAACCCTGGGGAACTCCACACGTTACCTTAACGTAGTCCGAGGTCACATTGTTATGGGAGACACACTGCATCCTATCAGTAAGATGAGAGTTAAACCAAGACAGGGCTAAGTCTGACATACCAATTCGTGTTTTGATACGTTCTAATAAAATATTATGATCGACAGTATCGAAAGCAGCGCTAAGATCGAGGAGCAGCAACATAGATGACGCATAAGAATCCATCGTTAGCAATAGATCATTAGTCATTTTTGCGAGGGCTGTCTCCGTCGAGTGATTTGCCCTGAAACCGGATTGAAAGGTTTCACATAGATTGGAAATAAGGTGACAAGAGATATATCAATAATGAATAAAGCAAAAATATGTTCTACTCCAAACTTCACTTCATATTTTCTACTGCTCGCTGGTGTTACCATATCTGAGTTATTGTGCAGAAATATGGGGAAATAACTACAAATGTACACTTCATTCACTTAATTATGCTACAAAAAAGGACAATTAGAATAACACATAATATTAGATTATAGAGAACATACAGACCCCTTTTTATTTATTATATCCAAAATATTGAAATTCAAAGATTCGGTGCATTTGCAACCATCTGAAATGATGCACAAAGCAAAGTATAACTTAATTGTTCTCAACAAAAGAGGAGAAATATAACTTAAGATAAAAAACTTAAAACATCTGTATGCACGTACAACACTTAAGACCTTTAGCATAACAGTATGTGGAATTAAATTACGGAATGGATTACGTAAAAAAAAAAAAAAAAATACTAATATGATCCAGTTTAAGAAGCTGTTCAAACTAAAAGTGTTTACAAAGTACAAAGAAGAATTATGATAAGTCGTGAATTTATTGAAAATGAAACATTATCCATCTAATCACTCGAATTAAAACAGATTTAACTACTTATGAGAAGACCTAAAGTATTTAGAACACATTGATATGAATTGAGTACAAATTGAAAACAGAAAGTAATTGCTGTGATGAATAAAAGGGACGGATTACCTAAGCCTTGCTTCTTCCTACTCCTTTTTAGTTCGTTTATCTTGAACATGCTTACGATACAATGTAATGCATCACATATTTCCAGTTGTTTAATTACAGCACGTCTGAAAAAGGAGTAGGAAGAAGCAGAGCCTATTTAATCCTACCCCTGTTCATATCATAGCAAATGTATCCAATTTCCTTGTTCTCTGTTTTTAACAGAACAGTGAATAAATAAATAATATACCATAAGTAAGTAAACTAATATTAAATACTTAAATAATCATTATCTAAAAAAAAAAGGTTGAATGTTCATCATAATTGTTGTTCTTTGTACTTTGTAAACACTTGTCGTTTGAAAAGTCTCTTAAACTGAATCATGTTGGTGTTTTGTTTGATTTCTTTGCTTAATCCATTCCATAATTTAATTCCACATTCAGATATGCTAAATGCTTTAAATTATGTATGCGCATACTAGTGTTGTAAATGAGATTTTTGGACATACTGTAAAGAAAATATGTTATGTATCATATTGATAATGTATACATGTTCAAAATACATTTCAACCAACCAACCAACATGCATGTCTGTCACAGTTTCACAACAATTTCACAATTTTACCAACTTTAATAAGATAAATCAATAGAGTCCAATATAATAATCCACAAAATCTAATTAAAAGTGTGTCATTAAATTAATGCAGTAACTGATTAACTTTTTTTTTCAGGCTCATACAACTGATTACCCTGGAAACTATCCTGGCTATGATGATAAATGGGATATGCAGAAATTTCAAAAGGTATTTTTTTCAAGAATGTGTGTGATGGCTAAAGGAATCCCAGTGGTCGAAACGCAAAGTTTCCTGTATAGTATGATGAGTAAGCCTTACAATTTTTTTATGAGACGTTCCTCAAATGTTTTTAAGCAAGGCTTACTCACTTCTTCCTTTGTCTGTTGTCAAACAGAAGTTTTACAAATACACGTGGATTGCATTACTATTATATTCTTTATCTGATTTTCAGAGTTTCAAAATTGATGTTGTGCAGCTGAATGAGAACTTTATGGAGTTTGACATGGTGGGAATCGATGCAGCCATTGCCAATGCCTTCAGAAGGATCTTAATAGCAGAGGTTTGTTTTATATCCGTCCGTGTTTTATGTTGACTAATGAAATCTCTTATTGGTGTACAGTTAAAGGGGAACTGCACTTTTTTTCTATTATTCACAATCACTATGTGAAACAAGAACACGTTTTCTCTTTTTTGTGTATTCAAAATTGCAAAAAAGGCTTGCAATACAATACTGCTAATATGAGATATCTAATCTATTTCGTTTATAAGGCTCTCCTAAAAAAACATCCAAAAACCCTCACCAATACTCCATTTACATTCCGTGATTTGCTTATTAACCAAGTAGTAGATAAATTATTATAGGAGCTAATGCTGAGGAACTGCTTTTAGTGACGCCACACATTGATCACAGAGACATAACTTATGCAGCTATGCTTAGTGAGCAAATGTAATGCTCGATCGTCCAGTTTGTGGTCAAAAAACAAAACAAACTGAAACACATTTAGGCAAGATGTCTTTTAATGACACGCAAACGTGCCACGATGGAGTGATGTCAGACAGCAACCAGAGACTTGTCAGTCACAGTGGACGCAATCTTGCTTCTAAGCAACTTTATAGACATGCACCTGGGGATAGGTTGATTGGCAACACTAAATTGGCCCTAGTGTGTGAATGTGAGTGTGAATGTTGTCTGTCTATCTGTGTTGGCCCTGCGATGAGGTGGCGACTTGTCCAGGGTCTACGGCGCCTTCCGCCTGATTGTAGCTGAGATAGGCACCAGCGCCCCCCGCGTCCCCAAAGGGAATAAGTGGTAGAAAATGGATGGATGGATGGATAATATTAGCCTGTGGATTAATGGATCGCTAGGACGGTTGACAACAAAAAAGTGTGTTCACTTTAAACGAAGACTCTGGGAATCACTAAGGAGCAAAAGTTTTCAGCCGGAGACAGCAAGATAGGATGGAGCTAGACCGTTTAGTATTTTATATGTAAGTAATAAAACCTTATAACCTTAGGGCGGCATGGCTCGGTTGGTAGAGCGGCCTTGCCATCAACTTGATGGTTCCAGGTCGATTCCCGCTTTTGCCATCCTCGTCACTGCCGTCGTGTTCTTGGGCAAGACACTTTATCCACCTGCTCCCACACTGATTTAAGTGTAGATAATGGGTTTCACTATGTAAAGCGCTATATAAATATAATTGACTTCGCTTAAAGTCACATCTTAAGTGCACAGGAAGCCAGTGCAGGTGAGCCAGTATAAGCGTAATATGATCAAACTTTCTTGTTCTTGTGAAAAGTTTAGCAGCCTATATTTTGTACCGATTGTAATCTTTTAAAGCTTGACACAGGGAGACTCGAACAAAATCCGTTTCAGTAATTGAGACGAGACCTAACGAACGCATGAATAATGATCTCAGTGTTGCTACTGGATACAATGGGATGGATTTTAGCGATATTTTGGAGGTATAAGAACGCTGTTATGGTAACATTCTAATGTGCGACTCAAACGAGAGAGTTGGGTCAAAAATAACGGCGAGATTTTTCACAAAGTTGCTTTATATATTTGTTTTGTTGGCATATTTTTGTGTGGTATCCGTAAATAAGTGCCTGTGTGTAGGAGGACCGATTATCAACATTTTCCTTTTTTTAGTGTAAAGATGCAAAAAGTTACTGGATATCCATTGTTTAATTTCATTTAGACACACCTCCAGCTGACTGCAATCCGACGTGGTGGTCAGCTTCAGGGACATGTAGAGTTGGGTGTCATCAGCATAACAGTGAAAGCTAACACCAAATTTGCTTACGATGTCCCTTCGCGGCAGTATATAAGTACCGAGGAGTGCAGAGCCAAGAACCGAACCATGTGGAACTCCGCATGTTACCTTAAAATACTCCAAGGTATGGGAGACGCACTGTATCCTGTCAGTAAGATAGGAGTTAAACCAAGACAAGGCTAATAAGTCTGACATACCAATACATGTTTTGATAAGTTCTATTTAGGGCTGGGCAATTATATGATTGTGATCGTTGATCGCGATGAATTTTAGTTCGATCACAGTAATAAGCTGTCAGCATATTTCCTCGATCAAACATGGCGGAGCTGTCCGTTTAAAAGTAACCGCAGTAGTAAACCGTAGGGAAGCAACGATGCTTGGTATAATCCTGCACGGAACAATCCACCTTTTTGATCGAGATACAGTGTGTGTCTGTGAATGTGTGTGTTTGTGTACGTTTGCATGTGTTTTTTAAAATGTGTTTGTGTCCGTGTATGAGCGGGACCTCCCGTTTCACCGCGTGAAAATCAAGCTCGTCACGACGTAATTAATGTTCCATCAGCGTTGTGCCTCTTCCCCTTACACAGCTTGGAAGAGCAGCCCAGAATAACAAAATGCAGAAATACGACTACCACTAGCATAAAAGTTGATACAACATTTGAAAGTAGCAGGGGCTTCAGTGATGGGCTTTAGTTTCACTATCTGCTGCAACGCCGTGGTAATCTTGCCCTGAATGCGAACTTGCAGGCCCTCACAGGAGTCTTTATTAGTCCCGACTGGGAGAATAAACACACCCACTAATTTAATCAGAAAAAATTATTTTATACATCAAAATATTTGTTTAATCAGGCTTCGCATGTGTGTGCAAAGATTCAACTTCTCTGATATAAAATGTACTATAACACTCTGCATACAGACACTTTGTGTTTAAATAATTTTGCAGTTTGTGGATAAAAGAAACATTTTGTTTCTGAAATAATCGTTAAACCTGTTTTGTGTTTCTACACATTATTTTATAGTACCTCAGATTCAAACTGAATTATAATGTACATTAATTCATGGAGACCCTGACACACTCCTTTCGCTCTTTTTTTTAAAGACTGTTTGGTTGAAGAAATGTTATTTGCTCTTAGTACGTTTGAACAGTGAATAATATAAGTTGTTAGTTATTGCTTTGTATATAATTGTGCTTCTAGGTACCCACCATGGCTATTGAAAAGGTTTTTATTTATAACAACACGTCTATTGTCCAAGATGAAGTGCTGGCACAGAGACTAGGCCTCATCCCCATCAAAGCTGACCCCTGCCTGTTTGAATACAGAAGCACCGGTAAGCCCTTATACTGAAAATAAATATATACACAATGTTTTCTTTGATGTTTATTAGTAACATTTTTTTTTTCCCTTTTGACTTCATTATAAATTTTGCCAAGTGCACTGTGATATTTATGACATGACCTGATTATTATAACTAATTTTGGCCCCAAATAATTTTCTCCTATTAATCAAAGCAGAGGCTACACTAAGAACTTTTTAATAAAATCTATGTTTAAGTTTCAGAAACAGCTAATTTAATCTTAAATACCGACACAAAGATTTAGGATGTGTAACTTAAGTTAAAAAAAAAAAAAAATAAGTAAGTGTACCTGTAATTCTTAAAATGTAAATAAGAAACAGCTGATGGAAGTTAAACATTATTCAAGGTTTATAAACTTGCAGTAGTTTGCAGTAAGCCAACAAAACATAATTTATTTTATATTGACAATCTATTGATATTTTGTAAATTCTTAAAAGAAATATAATTTACAATAGGGATTAGATACTTTTGAGTGTAACTGTTGCTCCACCCACTTTTCCCCCACAGGAACTTTTTGTATGTGTGTTAACTACAGGTTCCTGGTCGTTTTGGCTGAGAAAAGGCTTTGAACTCAGTACTATTAGTCTCGGACAGACTGTGTTTAATGTTCTTTCAAGCATACAGCTGCAACTAATGATTATTTTGATAGTCGATTAGTCGGCGATTATCTTAACGATTAGTTGACTAATCTGATAATAAAGCGTACAAATTTAATGGCTTTAATTTTTCCATGAACTTCAAAATGAAGCTTAAGTTATTTTAGGCATTTTCTTACTAACTAGGGCTGCAACGATTAGTCGACATTATCAACAAATGTCGACAATAAAAGTTGTTTTCGGCAATTTTATTTGTTGACAATAGTCTTGACGTCATCGCTTGTGTTTTTTCTGGGCGGAAGTGGGTCACTCGCAAAAATAACGCCAGTGATTACATGTAGTGTTTGAGGATATTTCCTCTTATTCTTGTGAAAAACATGAATACCTTGCCCAGTTTGCAAAGTGCACCTTGTTTTTATGGCAGTAGACCTGTGATACGCGAACATTCACAGCGAAGGCATGATGTCGAACGTTTGGAGAGAGGATGCGGTCTAAACCTCGGTAAGAGTGTTAGCTTCTACCTTGCTAACTAGCGAACAAGAATAAGATGAAGTTGTGTGAAAAATACTTTATAATTTTAGCCAAAGTCACACAAAATATTTCTCTTTTTAAGGAAGTTAGATTTTGTGTTTTGTTTGTTTTCATTGCTGTTATTTTAACTGTTTAAAAATAATGAATAAATACATAAACAATGTTAATAGTTGTTGTTTTTTTAGCATTTTGCCTTTAATTTCTTTTAAATGGACAACATTTTATTTTTTGTAACAGCTGAATGAGCAGCAGAGTTACAGTAAAAATAAATATTTCTGAATGAATTAGTTATCTATATTGTTTCTAAGCACATGCCTAAAATAACTAAAGCTGCATTTAGAAGTCGATGGAAAAATGAGAGCCATTATATATATGTGTACGCTTTATCTGATTAGTCGACTAATCGTAAAGATAGTCGTTGACTAACCGACTATCAAAATAATCGTTAGTTCTAGCCCTATTATTAATAGCAAAGATGAAAAATTCATTCATAAATATCTATTTTTACTGTAACTGCTGCTCATTGAGCTGTTACAAAAATTAAAATGACTATTAAAATGTTGTCCATTTTTAAAAGACAGGAAAGGCAAAGTGCTAAAAAAAAAAAAAAAACTTGTTTATGCAAAAAAAAAACGGTTTAAATAGCAGCAATGAAAACAAACAAAACTCAAAATCTAACTTCCTTTAAAAAGAAAACAATTTTGTGATGTTTAAAAACCTGCACACTGGTATATAGACTATTGATTAACGCTTGACAGTTTTTGCTCTGTAATAGACTCATTGAGTAGAATTCTATATTTGATTATTCTTAAAATGTTGGCTATGTAATAGATTGTATCTTTAATCTTATGATACCTCCACATTGGTGCCTGCCTGTCTGCGCGCGGTTCGTGTTTAAGTGCCTTTTTTTAATGGCATTGCAAATTGACGCTGCTTTTTAACACATTTGAATTGACAATGTGTGGTTGGCTGACTTTGTCTAAAATTATAGTAAATTTTCACAAAACTTTGTCTCACTCTTGTTAACTAGCCAGCAACGTAGAAGCTAATAGTAGTCTTACTGATGTTGTGTCATCATCCTCCTTCCCAATGTCCGAAATCATGTTTCTGCTTTAAATGCTCATGTATCACAGATGTAAACCCATAAAAAGAAGGTCTGCTTTAAAAAATCAGCAAGCGATTCATGTTTTTAACAAAAATAGGAGGAAATATCCTCACATTTTTCATGTTTTTACTGGCGATGTTTTTTGCAATTGACCCACTTCCGGCCCGAAAAACACGAGTGCTGACGTCACGACTATTGTCGACAAATATGATTGTCAGTGCCGAATTTTATTGTTGACAATGTCTACTAATTGTTACAGCCCTATTGGTAATGGAGAGAAGTACGTTTTGGAGGGAACAGACTTGGTTTTAGTTGGGTGTTTTGGTCACTGCACATTTGATTCCCCAAAACACCATTAATTATTTGAATGGCTCACATTGATCTCCCTTTTAGAGCTAGACTTAGACTTAGACAAACGTCGATGAGCCACAAGGGAAATTTTAAATTAATTAATTTCCATAGTAGCTCAGTTACAATGGTAGAAAGTGTAAGGATGGAGGACAATGCAGGTATTAATAGACTAAATATAGTAATGTAAAATATAACATACGTACGTAATATTTACATAATATATTTACAGTATAATATATATACCGATATATAATAATATATTATGTCTATATCATATACAGTATATAACCATTGCCATGTACAATATTACAGTATATGTGACAGGTGTCAGGTAAAAGACAGATATCATATTTTGTTATTTCCTTATCACAGGCAAACTTTCTGCTTTATTTGTGTTTTTAGATGAAGACTCTGCAAAGCAAGAAGAGTCAGAAATAGACACAATCAAACTACACCTAAAGATTAAATGTAGCAGGAACCCCAGAACAAGCAAGGATTCTTCTGATCCACGGGAACTCTATGAAAACCACGTAGGTATGTTCCACACAACAAGCCTGTGTTCCAATTTTGTAATTTTAGCCGATGCCCACTGTTTACTCTAAAGTCTGGGGCGGTATAGCTCGGTTGGTAGAGTGGCCGTGCCAGCAACTTGAGGGTTCCAGGTTCGATTCCCGCTTTCTCCATCCTAGTCACTGCCGTTGTGTCCTTGGGCAAGACACTTTACCCACCTGCTCCCAGTGCCACCCACACTGGTTTAAATGTAACTTAGATATTGGGTTTCACTATGTAAAAGTGCTTTGAGTCCTTGAGTAAGACACTTCACCCTTGCTCCTGATGGGTCGGGGGTTAGGGCCTTGCATGGCAGCTCCCGCCATCAGTGTGTGATTGTGTGTGTGAATGGGTGAATGTGGAAATTAGTGATGGGTTGATGAGGCGTCATGAAGCGATTCGACACATTGCAAAACTGTATTGATACTGTGTCCACACTGTGTCACTAAATACTGACATCTACTGGACATTAAAAATCCCTACAGGCAACCTATGGACCGACTCAACTGATACTGATTTTATGACCTAGTATATACAATAATATAAACCAAGTCATTGTATTTCGTTTATGATTATTTAATATCTTCATTTAAATAAAAATATATGTTAATCTTTTTTAGATACAGTCAATAAATAATGTAAACATGTACAAACCCCGTTTCCATATGAGTTGGGAAATTTTGTTAGATGTAAATATAAACGGAATACAATGATTTGCAAATCGTTTTCAACCCATTTTCAGTTGAATATGCTACAAAGACAACATATTTGATGTTCAAACTGATAAAAAATTTTTTTTTAGCAAATAATAATTAACTTTAGAATTTTGTCCAGGGTGTACCCCGCCTTCCGCCCGATTGTAGCTGAGATAGGCGCCAGGGCCCCCCGCGACCCCAAAAGGGAATAAGCGGTAGAAAATGGATGGATGGATGGATGGATTTGATGCCAGCAACACGTGACAAAGAAGTTGGGAAAGGTGGCAATAAATACTGACAAAGTTATTGAATGCTCATCAAACACTTATTTGGAACATACCGCAGGTGTGCAGGCTAATTGGGAACGGGTGGGTGCCATGATTGCGTATAAAAACAGCTTCCCAAAAAATGCTCAGTCTTTCACAAGAAAGGATGGGGCGAGGTACACCCCTTTGTCCACAACTGCGTGAGCAAATAGTCAAACAGTTTAAAAAAAACATTTCACAAAGTGCAATTGCAAGAAATTCAGGCATTTCAACATCTGTGTTCCATATTGTCATCAAAAGGTTCAGAGAATCTGGAGAAATCACTCCATGTAAGCAGCCTGGCCGGAAACCAACATTGAATGACCGTGACCTTCGATCCCTCAGATTGCACTGTATCAAAAAAACGACATCAATCTCTAAAGGATATCACCACATGGGCTCAGGAACACTTCAGAAAACCACTGTCAGTAACTACAGTTTGTCGCTACACCTGTAAGTGCAAGTTAAAGCTCTACTATGCAAAGCCAAAGCCATTTATCAACAACACCCAGAAACGCCGCCGGCTTTGCAGGGCCCAAGCTCATCTAAAATAGACTTATTCAAAGTGGAAAAGTGTTCTGTGGTCTGACGAGTGTACATTTCAAATTGTTTTTGGAAACTGTGGATCTCGTGTCCTCCTGATCAAAGAGGAAAAGAACCATCCGGACTTTTATTGGCGCAAAGTTCAAAAGCCAGCATCTGTGATGGTATGGGGGTGTATTATAGTGCACAAGGCATGGGTAACTTCCACATCTGTGAAGGCACCATTAATGCTGAAAGGTACTTACAGGTTTTGGAGCAGCGTATGTTGCCATCCAAGCAATGTCTTTTTTCATGGACTTCCCTGCTTATTTCACCAAGACAACGCCAAACCACATTCTACACGTGTTACAACAGCGTGGCTTTGTACTAAAAGAGTGCGGGTACTAGACTGGCTTACCTGTAGTCCAGACATGTCTGCCATTACAAAATGTGTGGCGCATTAAGAAGCCTAAAATACCACAACATAGACCACAGACTGTTGAACAACTTAAGCTGTACATCAAGCAAGAATGGGAAAGAATTCCTCCTGAAAAGCTTCAAAAATTGGTCACCTCAGTTTCCAAACGTTCACTGAGTAATGTTAAAGGAAAAGGCCATGTAACACAGTGGTAAAAATGCCGCTGTGCCAACTTTTTTGCAATGTGTTACTTCCATTAAATTCTAAGTTAATGATTATTTAAAAAAAAAAAATACGTATCTCGGTTCGAACATTCAACATCTTGTCTTTGCAGTCTATTCATATAGGTTGAAAAAGACTTGCAAATCATTGTATTCTGTTTTTATTTACCATTTACACAACCTGCCAACTTCACTGGTTTTGAGTTTTGTATATATATATATATATATATATATATATATATATATATATATACACATATATATATATATATATATACACACACACATTCCCAAATCTAAATGTAATAATATTCTTATTAATTCTTAATTAGTTTATTTATTTTTCATCTTATGTTGTGTTAAAAATAAATGTAAAGACATTTGAGAAGATGAGAATTTTTCAACAAAGCTTTTCTTATGGAACACCTGATGCGGCTTAGCCCCACCCAGACTCCGTCTACGGCGGCCCCCTAGGTAAATTGAGTTTGAGACCCCTGTCCTAGACCATTGGGGCAGCACTACAACCTTCTTTCAACTCACAAATGGCATTATGTCATTTTCCTGAAGGAAAAACTACTTAGATGAGATGAAATAACATGTTGAGCCATATAATAAGGGGTAGTATGCCGTGTACGAGAAACAGATGAGTGCTCATTGAAAGCATTAGAGTTGAGAGCGGGATCAGAAGTAGTATTATTGTTGATATGAAGCTGATTAATACAGCTTTTGCTGCTTTTTTTGAAGAGTCTTATTCACATATCTCCGGAATTGCAGAATTTGTGGAAATTATGAGAAAGTTTCATGTAAAAAAATTAGGTTTCACATTCATTTGTTTCGTTTTACATTGGTTCCTTTAAAAGCCAATATTTTTCCCACTGGCTGGGTTGCTTGGATGAGCGATATTTGACCCATTCCATATCCTTCTCTTTGATGAGGCTTATATGGTCAGAGTTCATTGATAGAGGATGTGAGCCTTTACTTTATCTCTGATGCTTCTTATGGGAGCATATTTATTAGTTACTTCACAACAAAATAAGAAATAATCAATATAAGGAAATCATTGAAATGTGTCCCAAATAATATTGATTACATCATGGTATAGGTTGATTGGCAACACTAAATTGGCCCTAGTGTGTGAATGGGAGTTTGAATGTTGTCCATCTGCTTTGGCCCCGCGATGAGATGGTGACTTGTCCAGATTGTACCCCGCTTTTCCATCTGATTGTAGATGGGATAGGCTCCAGCATCCCAGCAACCTTGAGAGTGACAAGTGGTAGAAAATGGATGTATGTATGGATTTATGAAGAGATCAGAGTTATTCTTTTTACACTGTCTAAATTGTGTATATTTTGGGGAGGATCGGGGCCAAAATAAAATAGTACATTTTTACCTTTGCATTTTACAATATGAGGAAACCCACAGGCCGAAAAAAAAAAGTGTGGGAATCCGCAGGGAAAGAAGGAAAATACGAGATTTCTCGGCAAATACAATAAGGTTTAAGGATATGGTTTAGCACATAGGCCAATCTTCTTTTTAGGGCAGTTGATGTATTCCCCAGCAGCCATTTTAGTCATTGTAGACAGGGGAGAAGGGAGCCTCCTTCATCATTCCTGCACACGACTTGAAGGACTTTTACTCAAGCATGTACCCAAGGAATGGTATGAATGAACATTTTAGCGGTATTAAAACTGTTACTTTTTTAAACCGCGATGTACCTTAAAATTAGTAACAGGTCCATATTTAGTCGTGACACTACAAAACTTGTGAAAGGCGGTCAACTTAAATATTAAATCGATCGCATGGAGGCCTTCATCTCGTAGTGCGCGCCTTATTGTCTGGGATGAAACCTGCGTTCCCCCCTCTGCAATGTCCTGTTGTAGTTCCTCAGCTGTTACCTGGGGGGTTTTCACCACTGTACGCTTCACAGCATCCTCTTTCTACCACGCCCAGGTAGTGTTTCCACTGTGCCTTTAGCTTTAAACTTGCGAATTATGCTCCCAACTGTGTCTCTTGGAATGTGTAATGTCTTTGCTATTTTCTTATATCCATATCCTTTCTTATGAACAGTAATTACCTCCTCTCTTGACTTCTTTCACCACTCCCTGGACTTCACCATGTTGCAAATACACCATTGACCATCTACAAGAAGCTGAGCGTCACAGTCTTTTTCAATCAGTTTAATTGTTGCTCGTTATGGTTCTAATCACGTCTACCGGTGTTTTCAACACCTGATTGAAAAGACCTTATTCAAATTCTGTTCTTAAGAGTTATGATCTTCAAGGGGTTGAATCATTTTGTCAATGAGATATTAAGAAAAATGTCATTTTTTGGTATTTTGTAAAACACAGTGTTACAATTTAAGTTGCATTTGTCTATTTGAAAAATCTTTATTTGATATGACTATAAACAAAATACGGAATAAATATCCAACTTGCTAAAACACCTACAACAACTGTAGTCCCGCACGGCCTCTGCAATAGAGCGCGCAACATGACATTGGTGTGTGGATACTGTGATCTGTGTGGCGGCAAATAGTGGAGATTTCTTTTTTAATGGTATTAATTCATCCATCCATCTTCTTCCGCTTATCCGAGGTCGGGTCGCGGGGGCAACAGCTTAAGCAGGGAAGCCCAGACTTCCCTCTCCCAAAACATTAAAATTGACACTGGTATTAATTCACTTATGTCAATTTCAATGTTGGTCAAGTGCATTTAATAGAAAAAAATATTGAAGTTACTCGATTAAATCCGACAAACTAATTGATGGATTACTGGATTACTAAAATAATCGATAGCTGCAATCCTAATATTGTTCAAATGTTACTTTTAAGAATCGGGACATTTCAAAGTGCTTCCAGCACACCTAAAGTGGTTGTCTTCCACAATCTACTGTACTGTATGATAACATTCCAAATATGTATTTAATAAAGCATTGATTTTATTAAACTTATTGGATAAGGGCCTTGATCTAAAATTTATGGACAGGCTCTTTTTCCTGTTTTATTAATAATTGTCACCCATCCTCATTGTAGTTTATTCCAGAGACATTAAGTGGGTTCCCATTGGTAACCAGGCTGACGTGTTTGCCGACTCCAACATTGGACCAGTCCATGATGACATCCTGATAGCACTGCTTCGTCCAGGACAAGAACTTGACATTATCATGCACTGCGTCAAAGGAATTGGTGAGTCCCACTTTTCTTTCTGTCGTGTATTTATGAACCCTGCAAAAGACCTTGACTTCTTATTGGCCCTGCTTTTTACCCGTGCTTGGTTTGCGTAACCAATCAGATGAGGCTGTGGAGGGGACAATGCTTAATTCAGAGAGGCAAAGCAGCATTGGAGTCAAAATAACCAGGCCTGTTAATACATCCATCCATTTTTCTACCGCTTATTCCTTTCGGTGAAGTGGTGGGCGCTGGAGCCTCTCAGCTAGAATCGGGCAGAAGGCGGGGTACACCCTGGACAAGTCGCCACCTCATCACAGGGCCCACACAGATAGACAGACAACATTCACACTCACGTTCACACACTAAGGCCAATTTAGTGTTGCCAATCAACCTATCCCCAGGTGGGGGGGACGCTGGAGTACCCGGAGGGGAACCCACGCAGTCACGGGGAGAACATGCAAACTCCACACAGAAAGATCCCGAGCGCAGGATCGAACCCAGGATCATCGTATTGTGAGGCAGACGCACTAACCCCTCCTCCACCATGCTGCACTGGGCCTATTTAATTGAAAAAAAAAAATCTGTACAATGAGTGTTAGATTTAAAATGATAGGAATAAAAATAGAGAGAAATATTTCTATTTATTATCAATATTAGAAAAATAATAAAGATGGCTGATACTGATATACGTCTAAATAACAAATATCGAAGCTGATAATCGGCCCGGTCGGTAATTGGTTGAGCCCTAATCAGTCAATAACAATTTTTTTCTGTACTCAACAGGGAAGGATCATGCAAAGTTCTCTCCAGTGGCCACCGCAAGTTATCGCCTCCTGCCAGAGATCACACTCCTGGATAGAGTTGTGGGAGAGAAGGCAGAGCGTCTTAAACAATGCTTTTCACAAGGAGTTATAGAAGTGGAAGATATTCATGGTAAGAATGTTCCCCAGTGATTACTTAGTTACAAAGTGCTTTGAACTGGGGATGTTCCAATCAGCGTTTTGTCTTGCCAATTCCGATACCTATCAACCATGAGTGAGATCAGCCTATACCAATCACATGTATTAACCAATATTTTTTAAATGTATTATGGTGGGAAAAGTTAGGTATTGATAATGTTAATAATACTATTAATGTTATATATTTTAGTTTGGCGTGGTGATGGAGATTTTTGCTCATACACAAAGACTTCTTGCGTGGACTGGCGCACGCTTCAGTTATTCTCTGCCACTTTGGTTGTGAAATTCCTTGATTTGATATGCAGCGAAGTCTGTTTTTGTTTTTGTTTTTTTAAACCTAGTTTCGCTGATAATTACCCTCATTTAAAAGGGAACTGCACGTTTGGGGAATTTGCTAATGATTCACTATCCTAATGTAAGACAAAACACATTTTTCTGTTTTTTATGCTTTCTAAATATTAAATAAATGTCCGCTTACAAGGGAGCCTATGGGAGTCGGTGTATTCTGCCTACAAAACCCTTAAAACATTCAAACACCTCCATTAAGGTTTTATACACATGCTGTTAGTGTATATGTAAAGTAATAAAAGGCATGTTAATAATAATGTTTAGTGTTTTACATATTTGGATAATTTTAAGCATAAGCAGGTCATTCATTTAAAAAACGCTGCCATTAGAAGGCCGACTGATAGAATATTGTTATATTCACATTGAGATTAAAAATAGCTCTCAATTCTCGCAAAGAAAAGGGGGATGGAACTAAGCGCCATTCTGTGTGGTTCCCGCTATTTTTGGGTCTAAATTGGCTGTTCGAAGTGTACCAACTTGTCCTTCTACTATCCAGGTGAGAGGCATGATTTAAAATCTACAATAAACTTCCATGAGCAAAGGAAGCGAGGAAACAGCAGACCACTCGATGATGTAAACTGATAACAACGCTCCTATAGTTTGTCTGTGTTAGTGCTTGTAATAACAATATCACTAATACTTGGTTAATTTTAAAGTGACGGAATGTAAATGGAGCTTTTTGGATGTTTTTTTTTTTTTTTTTTTTTGGTTTAATGGGCGGAATATAGTATTTCCCATTGGCTCGGCTGTAAGTGGACTTTTATTTCCGCTTATTCACGAGTTAGAAGGGGGGAAAAATACATCTGTCATCATGTGCTTCATAATTCTAAAAAACAAAGCGCAGTTGAATCGTGGCAGCCAAAATCGTAATCGTGATTAAAAGTATCCATCCATCCATCCATCCATCATCTTCCGCTTATCCGAGGTCGGGTCGCGGGGGCAGCAGCCTAAGCAGGGAAGCCCAGACTTCCCTCTCTCCAGCCACTTCGTCTAGCTCTTCCCGGGGGATCCCGAGGCGTTCCCAGGCCAGTCGGGAGACATAGTCTTCCCAGCGTGTCCTGGGTCTTCCCCGTGGCCTCCTACCAGCTGGACGTGCCCTAAACACCTCCCTAGGGAGGCGTTCGGGTGGCATCCTGACCAGATGCCCGAACCACCTCATCTGGCTCCTCTCGATGTGGAGGAGCAGCGGCTTTACGTTGAGCTCCTCCCGGATGGCAGAGCTTCTCACCCTATCTCTAAGGGAGAGCCCCGCCACCCGGCGGAGGAAACTCATTTCGGCCGCTTGTACCCGTGATCTTATCCTTTCGGTCATGACCCAGAGCTCATGACCATAGGTGAGGATGGGAACGTAGATCGACCGGTAAATTGAGAGCTTTGCCTTCTGGCTCAGCTCCTTCTTCACCACAACGGATCGATACAACGTCCGCATTACTGTAGACACCGCACCGATCCGCCTGTCGATCTCACGATCCACTCTTCCCCCACTCGTGAACAAGACTCCTAGGTACTTGAACTCCTCCACTTGGGGCAGGGTCTCCTCCCCAACCCGGAGATGGCACTCCACCCTTTTCCGGGCGAGAACCATGGACTCGGACTTGGAGGTGCTGATTCTCATTCCGGTCGCTTCACACTCGGCTGCGAACCGATCCAGTGAGAGCTGAAGATCCCGGCCAGATGAAGCCATCAGGACTACATCATCTGCAAAAAGCAGAGGTCTAATCCCGTGGCCACCAAACCGGATCCCCTCAACGCCTTGGCTGCGCCTAGAAATTCTGTCCATAAAAGTTATGAACAGAATCGGTGACAAAGGACAGCCTTGGCGGAGTCCAACCCTCACTGGAAACGTGTCCGACTTACTGCCAGCAATGCGGACCAAGCTCTGGCACTGATCATACAGGGAGCGGACTGCTACAATAAGACAGTTCGGTACCCCATACTCTCTGAGCACTCCCCACAGGACTTCCCGAGGGACACGGTCGAATGCCTTCTCCAAGTCCACAAAGCACATGTAGACTGGTTGGGCAAACTCCCATGCACCCTCAAGAACACTGCCGAGAGTATAGAGTTGGTCCACGGTTCCACGACCAGGACGAAAACCACACTGTTCCTCCTGAATCCGAGGTTCGACTATCCGGCGTAGCCTCCTCTCCAGTACACCTGAATAAACCTTACCGGGAAGGCTGAGGAGTGTGATCCAACGATAGTTGGAACACACTCTCCGGTCCCCCTTCTTTGGTTAATTTTCAGGTCACGACATGTAAATGGACTATCGTTGGTGGTTTCTGAATGTTTTTACAGTAAAAAAGGGTAAGTAATGGCCGTAATAGAGGACCCTCGATCTGTTGACTCAATTGTTAGCCCTTTACGATTTTGAATGCATAAAAAAACAAGCATATGTGTTCTTGTCTTGCATAAGGATTGTAAATGATAAACAGCACATCTATTTCCAACGTTTGCGTATTTCCAGTTTGGCTGATCTGATACCATGGTCAGATATTTAGAGAGGAATATTCAAAATGGCTGACTGAATTTGTGGCATTATGTGATGTTTAGACAATATTTGCACATACTTTGCAGAGCAAAAATACAATTGAATATGGTTTCATGGATACAGTGAAACACAAATAAGCATATTAAGTCAACTTGTTTTTCCACTCTTCTGCTACTTCAAAGAAATGGAAGGCTTTACCCCCAGTAGATGCAATAATAATATGTTTTAATATTATAATAATTATGATTAATATTACCCACTAATGGTAATCATACATGAAACATTTAATAAAACTTGATAATTGAGGATTAACATACTAAGAAATGTATTTAATGTGTTGTAATGAAGGGTTATTAACTTGTGGGAATGGCTCCAAAAATGAATAAAGTATCTGCCAGAGATAGGATTTCATTGATACAGATACCAATATGGATACCGGTATCCATCGGTACTCTTATCAATACTATAAGTAATTGGTGTATATAATCATGTGGAAAAAAATGTATTACCAATTTTATTAGCGCAAAAGGTTTAACATCAACATGTGCAAAAAAACAACCTTTTAAATGATATATAATATATAATAAATACCAAAACAATCAATCAGTATGTTAGGTGGGTGTGCAACACAAACACGGCGTGATGGAGTGACGTTAGACGTCGACTAGAGACCTGTCTGCAGATCCTGTCTTGCCTCAGAGCAAATTGGATTTTTATATTACTTTAATTTTTCACTTTTTTAAGTGGATTAACCTTAACTTTTTCCTGTTGAATACTGAATCGCAAGGAGGACAGTTGATTGAGCACAGATATGAGTAAAGCGAGTTTACTGTAAAATGACTAACTCTTATTCCAGTGCGTGACTTTGAGGAGGAAATGTTACAAATTTTGTGTGGTGTTGCCTCCTTGTTTGTGATTATTTCAAGCTGAGTGTCAGATTCTACCCGTGTCTTTTTTATGGAGCAGCTGCATTTGAAGTGAATGTGACACAGTGCTAAAATTACTATGTCAGCTGGATTGAAATAAAAATACAGATGGCGGTATTATATGTCCGACCCAATTAGAAACCGGTACCAAAAAATACCGGTACTCGGTATACATCCTTAGCCAGAGGCGTTCGGCTTTTGGGATTGAAATCGAAAGGCATTTATCCGCATTTTTAACAGTCTGTGTGAGGGTTGTAATATTTCATATCTTGTTTTCTTCAGGGGAAAAGGTTGCAAAAGTAGTGAACAGTCGCTTGGATACATGCAGCAGAGAAGTTCTACGTCATGATGACCTTAAGGATCTGGTGAAGCTTGGAAGAGTGCGAGACCATTTCATCTGTACGTTATTTTCCAATTGCACTTAGTTAAAAGACCAAAAAAAACCTGATGTGATGTTTGGATTTGAGCTCTGTCCTTGTCATCTTGTTTAAGTTACAATCTTTGTTTAAGCTAAGCCTGCTCATAGCATCCTCTGAAGTTGAAATTTGTGGGGGATTTTCTCAAATGCTGACTAAAGGACTAGACAAAAATCCACTGCAGAGTATTTGAAGATCAGTAAAAATATCTTGCCAAGCAAGAAGAAACATCTGTCTTACCCAAATTACAATATTACCTTGCAATACGAGTTTAATTGGTTCTGTGACGCAGTTCCTATCTTGAAAAGGTCTTATTGCGAAACGGTGTCATCCTTTGAAATTAATTTAAAATCCATTTAAAGCGTGCTTGACCCCCCAAAACGCCAACATTTTAAAATAGATAATGACTTATAAAATGAAAACACAAACCTTTGGATAAGACAAAATGATTGTGAAAAACAATACAATAGAATGTTGTAAAGACAACTACAACATTTTTATGATCTAATGTAATTAGATTAGATTAGATCAGATAGTACTATATTTATTCATTCAGGAGAGTTCCTTCAGGAAAATTAAAATTTTCAGCACAATCACATTCAAGATCTGACAAACATTACAGGGAGACAGAACAGGATCGCTGACGGGTCTGCCAGCTTCCAGCGCCCCTTACAAAAAAGGTGAGATACAGGTAAACAAGTGGGGGGAATGAGAGAAAAAAATAGAAGAATAAAATAAAATAAAAAAATCGGTCTAAGCCTGGGCCCTGGAGAGGGGGTCCAGACTGAGGCCAAGGGATAAAAACAACAACAACTCATAGCCATAGTACACATCCCTCTCACTTGTGTGTAAGAGGCAAACATCAAAGAACACAAAGGACATGAAAGACATTAAAGCAGCGGATACAACCAGCCACTTCTACATACAGCTATGAATAAAAGGTAAAATAAACATATACACTATGGTGGACTCTGCGGTGTTCCACGATCTGTGTAATCTACTAATAAAAGTATCAATCGTCCGCTGGGGTGGAGGGAGTATGGCGACCCCGAACGGGACAAGCGGTAGGAAATGGATGGATGGATGGACGTCCAGCATTTACCTTAAAGAGTGTCAAACACACTATCCGCAGCTTCTCCATGATCTCCAAATCTCACCATAAATTGCCCTTTTTTCAAAGATGGCCCCCCCTTGTCCTTGTAAATATTAAAATGCAGTTTGTTTGTGATGTTAATGATTTTAGGTAATCCTAAACTACATTTCAGAGTAGTGATGTCATGCACCTTGTCTAAATCTCACCTAACTTGTTCCAAATATTTGTGCTGTCAAACATAGTATTAATGTTATTGATAAATTAGTTTTAATCCGCACATCACTACGGGTGTGAATAATAATAATAAAAAAACAATAACATTAAAAACCTAAATAGCACAAATGTTTATTTTGGCAGCACAAATGTTTGGGACAAGTTCTGCGTCCTGTGACAAGTAGTGACCAATATTAGCATCCAGTGCTATGAGTTTAATTATTTTTTGAGTTCAAAGATTAGAAAACACCAGAGGTGCTTATTCTTCTTACATAATAAATATTGTATGCACTGTCTTGTTTTATCGTTACAATTCTTATGATAAATATGATGATATATTGTTTGTTTGTTTTTCCAACAGTTTCTGTGGAGTCGACCGGAATCCTGCCGCCGAATCTGCTGGTAACAGAAGCTATCAAAGTTCTTATGGCCAAGTGTCAGCGATTCCTCAGTGAAATGGACACGCCTAACATAGAGTGAACGAAAGAGCCCTGCTCCAACTAAATCTTACTCTATGAAATTGTTGAAACTTGCTTTTGCAATAAAACTATTAAAACTTAACATTTTAGGATTGGCTTATCAGAATCAGATTTATCGTTTAAGTATGTTTAAGACAAAGAATCTGTGTTTTCTTGTTCAAGGTAAAAAAACAAAACGATTGACTCAAAATATAAGCAAGTACTTAAAAGAGTAATATGTGCAAGGCTAATAAATAATAGTGCAGTGGTGAAAAGGGCAAAGCTGAAAGATGACGTGGACCTGAGTTAGTACGTTCCCAGTGACAGGTTAGTTATTTCATAGCGGCATAGGTCAGTTGGTAGAGTGGCCGTGCCAGCAACTTGAGGGTTCCAGGTTTGACTCCCGCTTTCACCATTCTAGTCACTGCCGTTGGTCTTTGGGCAAGACACTTTACCCACCTGTTCCTAGTGCCACCCACACTTAGATATCGGGTTTCACTATGTAAAGCGCTTTGAGTCACTAGAGAAAAGCGCTATACAAATATAATTCACTTCACAATTCACACTTTATCAGAGTGATAACCTGAGGGAAGAAACTGTTCTTAGGATGGGTTGATTCGGCGTACAATGATTTATATCGCCTGCTGGAGATGAGGAGTTTGAAAAGTTTGTGACCAGGGTGTGAGGGGTCTGCATTGATGCCCCTTGCCCGTTTCCTCACCCTGGACTGGTATAAGTCCTGGATGGGGAAAAAGTAGCTTGGCGGTAGCTTCGCTACTTTTTAAACAAGTATCGATTTCTGTAGCTTAGCTATTTTTAGACCCATGTTGCGGTTAGCTAACCTAAATGCTACAAAAGAAGAGAGAAGAAGAAGGGAAAGAGAGAAATGCATTACTGCAATTCCTCAGGCAGGGGACAAAATAAGCGGGAAATATCAACGATGATTTGTTGGTTTAAGTATAAAAAGATCCATAATTGGTTGGTTGATTTATGATGAGTCCCGATTGGTTAAGATTAGGGCAAAACATCACGGTCAGGCCAATCAGAGGCAAGATTGGGCAGGTCATCAAACCTGGAAGGGAAATCACAACAGACATCCCAAATGACTACGAGAGAGTCGGAGAAGAGGGAATATTCAAGCGGGCAATTTATATATTAAAAAAACTAGTGGAAGATGGCAGAGGGATTCTCTTCCTTAGATTTTTCTTTTAGCAATGTATACGACGTCCAGGAAACCCGCAATAAGTCTACTTGGCCACATTTGGACGAATGTATGTGTTTGGATCAAACAATGTCTAAAACATTAAGTGTAGTTGTTTGCCATGTAAGCCCAAATCAAAATGCTCTTGACATGGAAGACATGGAATACACATTTAAGAACATACATGATTGTGGCAGACATGTGATGACTTTAGCTACAGTATCGCCTGTCTAAATGCTAAATTAAATTTTCATTGGCAGAGCCACCGCCTTGGTGACACAATGCAGCTTAGACACTGGAAGTACACATCAAGACTAAAGTTAACACAGTTGGGTGGGTCTGTCAGGGGCATCTCACTGACAGAATAACAGTCTACAACCCCACTTTTAACACATGAACACACACATACACTATATTCTCAAAAGTATTTGGCCACCCATCCATATGATCAGAATCAGGTGTCCTACTCACTTGGCCCTGCCACAGGTGTATAAAAGCAAGCACTTAGGCATGGAGACTGTTACTACAAATATTTGTGAAAGAATGGGCAGCGTTCAGGAGCACATTGATTTCCAGCGTGGAACTGTCATAGGATGCCACCTGTGCAACAAATCCAATCGTGAAATTTCCTCACTCCGAAATATTCCAAAGTCAACTGTCGGCTTTATTATAATAAAATGGAAGAGTTTGGGAAGAACAGCAACTCAGCCACAAAGTGGTAGGCCACGTAAACTGACAAAGAGGGCTCAGCGGATGCTGAAGCGCATAGTGCAAAGACTTTCTCCACAGTCAGTTGCTTTAGAGCTCCAAACTTCATGTGACCTTCAATTTCGCCCACGTATAGTATGCAGAGAGCTTCATGGAATGGGTTTCTATGGCCGAGCAGCTGCATCTAAGCCATACATCACCAAGTCCAATGCAAAGCGCTGGATGCAGTGGTGCAAAGCACGTCGCCACTGGACTGTAGAGTAGTGGAAATACCTTCTTTAGAGTGATGAATCACGCTTTTGCATCCGGCAATCTGTTGGAGGAGTCTGAGTTTCGAGGTTGCCAGGAGAACGGTACATTTCGGACTGCATTGTGCCAAGTGTGAAATTTGGTGGAGGAGGAATTATGGTGTGGGGTTGTCTTTCAAGAGTTGGACTTGGCCCCTCAGTTCCAGTGAAATGAACTTTGAATGTTCCAGGATACCAAAATATTTTGGACAATTCCATGCTCCAAACCTTGTGGGAACAGTTTGGAGTGGGCCCCTTCCTTTTCCAACATGAATGCGCACAAAGCAAGACCTGACCTGAACTTGATAAAACACCTTTGGGATGAATTAGAATGGAGACTGAGAGCCAGGCCTTCTCGACCAACATCAGTGTGTGACTTCACCAATGCACTTTTGGAAGAATGGTCAAACATTCCTATAAACACACTCCGCAACCGTGTGGACAGCCTTCCCAGAAGAGTTGAAGCTGTAGTAGCTGCAAAAGGTGGACCGACATCATATTGAACCCTATGGGTTAGGAATGGGATGGTACTTAAAGTTCGTATGTGAGTCAAGGCAGGTGGCCAAATACTTATGGCAATATTTTGTATTTTCTCACATGTATGCACACAAACACCACAGTTCAACCACGTCCATGGTGGAAGTAATTCATTTTTATGCAGTTGCACAACCGAGCTGTCTTTCTCTTACTCTCTCATACACGTACACGAATACATTTAAATAAAGTTCAGTTTTCATTTTTGTTCATCATTCGCCACAAAAGAAGCACAGAAGAGCTACATTTAAAAAAGAGAGGTAAGACAAAAGTAGTGAACAGAAGGAAAACGTAAATACAGTGATAACGTCGGACAAGTAGAAATGCAAAAAGCCATGTTTGTTTCCGGTGTGTTTAGTTAGCACCTGCAGTGAGCCAACTCGTCCAAAAGAGGGCGCCATAGCCCAAATAACACCTGTTTTTAAGTTAGTTTTTGCACATGACAAGGTAAAGTATTCTGATTTGAGGTGTGATGCATGGAAATGGACGTCATAATCAGATCATTCCTTCAGGGTGCATGTACACAGTAACATTCTAAACCTATTGATGACCAGATTAAATAAATGTTACCATGAATTGAATAACTTGGACCCCAATTTAAACAAGTTGAAAAACTTATTCGGGTGTTACCATTTAGTGGTCAATTGTACGGAATATGTACTGTACTGTACATTCTACTAATACAACTTTCAATCAATCAATCAATCAATGTTGTCCATGTACATGTGGCTCGTGTTTTCAACTTGTTCTTGTACAGCATGCGGACTCGAATTTTGATAGAATAAACCTTATCTGTTTATAGTCTAGGCATCATTTTGCCATCTTGATTTTATTAAGAAAACGTATATATATATATATATATATATACACATACACACACATATATATATGAATGTCAATTACTTAATGAACATGTTCTAATGTATTGATTACTACATAGCATGTTAACCACCCAGAGGCCAATTTTATTGATGGTCATATCAATTGAACTACGGTGGCCTGGAAGTGCAAAACATCCATTTCATCTGACAAATTATAATTACAGAAAACACCAAAAACATTAGACGAAACAGTTTAAAACGTCGTTAAAAGGAACATGAATGTCCAAAATCACAGATTGGCAGCTAATTCAGCCAATTATTTTGTCCACTTCCACTGAATATTTACTTTCTCATTCAGGCTCTGTGGACATAAACAAAATATGTTTTTTTGACATTCCCATTGCGGTTTCTGTTGTTGTTTCGGCTTTTGTTTTTAGTGCTTTATAACATTGTGAAGTGTTTTTTTAATTTCCATCCATCCATCCATCTTCCTCTGCTTATCCGAGGTCAGATCGCGGGGGCAGCAGCCTAAGCAGGGAAGCCCAGACTCTCCTCTCCCCAGCCACTTTGTCCAGCTCTTCCCGGGGAATCCCGAGGCATTCCCAGGGCAGCCGGGAGACATAGTATTCCCAACGTGTCCTGGGTCTTTCCTGTGGCCTCCTGCCGGTCGGACTTTCCCTAAACACCTCCCTAGAGAGGCATTCGAATGGCAACCTGAGCAGATGCCCGAACCACTTCATTTGGCTCCTCTCAATGTGGAGGAGCAGCGACTTTACTCTGAGTTCCTCCCGGATGGCAGAGCTTCTCACCATATCTCTAAGGGAGAGACCTGCCACCCGGCGTAGGAAACTCATTTTTGCCGCTTGTACCTGTGATCTTGTCCTTTCGGTCATAACCCAAACCTCATTACACTAGGTGAGGATGAGAACATAGATTGACCTGTAAATTGAGAGCTTTGCCTTCCGGCTCAGCTCCTTCACCACAACGGATCGATACAGCATCCCATTACTGAAGACGCCGCACACTTCCCTCACTCGTGAACAAGACTCCGAGGTACTTGAACTCCTCCACTTGAGGCAAGATCTCCTCCCCAACCCGGAGATGGCACTCCACCCTTTCCTGGGCGAGAACCGTGGACTCGGACTCGGAGGTGCTGATTCTCATCCCAGTCGCTTTTCACTCGGCTGCGAATCGATCCAGTGAGAGCTGAAGATCTTGGCCGGATGAAGCCATCAGGACCACATCATATGCAAATAGCAGAGACTTAATCCTGCAGCCACCAAACCAGATACCCTCAACGCCCTGACTGCGCCCAGAAATTCTGTCCATAAAAGTTATGAACAGAATCGGTGACAAAGGGCAGCCTTGGCGGAGTCCAACCCTCACTGGAAACGTGTCCGACTTACTGCCGGCAATGCGGAGCAAGCTCTGTTACAAATATGTGCCAGACTGTGACCCCACACCAAACAAGAATGACAAACACATTTCAGGAGTAGATCCGCACCGTAATACAACATAAACACAAGAGAACAAATACCCAGAACACCATGCAGCACTAACTCTTCCGGGCTACAATATACACACCCACGCTACCACCATCCCCCCACGCCCCCACCCTCCCTACTTGCGTCGGTTGAGGTGATGTATATTGTAGCCGGGAGAGTTAGGGCTGCAAGGTGTTCAGGGTATTCGTTCTCTTGTGTTTAAGTTGTGTTAGGGTGCGGATGTTCTCCCAAAATGTGTTTGTCATTCTTGTTTGGTCTGGGTTCAAAGTGTGGCGCATATTTGTAACAGTGTTAAATTTGTTTATACGGCCACCCTCAGTGTGACCTGTAAGGCTGTTGACCAAGTACGTCTTGCAGCCACTAACAGTTCTGCACAAGTCTCACACAACATGTTACAGAGTTGTCAAGTTGGTTGTGTGATGTAAAAGCGTGCGCGATGACAAATTGCAGAGCTGTAGACCTTTTATTGAGGATTTCGCGAACCCCTGGGAGTATGTGAAGATATGCCAAGGGATAAGTGAACTTTATTAAAAAAGTGTTCTAAAAAAATAGCAGCAATTCATAAATACTTTATAAATACATTTATTGGATAATTCTTCAACAAAATATGAATGTAAGTTCATAAACTGTGAAAAAAATAATACAACAATGCAATATTCATTGTTGACAGCTAGCATTTTTGTGGACATGTTCCATAAATATTGAAGTTAAAGATTTATTTTTTTGTGAAGAAATGTTTAGAATGAAGTTGATTAATCCAGATGGATCTCTATTCCAATCCCCAACGAGGGCGCTTTAAGTTGATGATTGCTTCTCTGTGTAGAAATCTTTATTTATAATTGAATTAGTAGTTTATTTTTCAACAAGTTTTTAGTTATTTTTATATCTTTTTTTCCAAATAGTTCAAGAAAGACCACTACAAATGAGCAATATTTTGCACTGTTATACAATTTAATAAATCCGAAACTGATGACATAATGCTGTATTTTACTTCTTTATCTCTTTTTTTCAACCAAAAATGTTTTGCTCTGATTAGGGGGTACTTGAATTAAAAAAATTTCACAGGGTGTACATCTCTGAAAAAAGGTTGAGAACCACTGTTGTAGAGGACGTTAAAGGTAGTGCAGTCACGGCAGCCCTTAATAATGTCGGCCGGGTGAAAATTGGAACAATGGTTGTACGGGTAGATTGTTGGGAGGAGCATGAAATTCAGGAGTCTCCCGGAAAAATCGTGAGGGTTGGCAAGTATGTTCCTAGGGCGGGAAAGCCATTCATAGAAGGTGAATTCATTAAAAGGTGCATGTTAGATTTTTTTAAGAAATATTTTCTTGCGGCCCAGCCTCATCCAGTTTCTGCATCCGGTGGCCACCAGGTAAATTGAGTTGAGTTTATACCAAAAACTTCTATTTTGGTTTCATCTGACCACATGACATTCTCCCAATCCTCTGCTGTATCATCCATGTATCCATTTAGGTATAAACTCAACTCGTCGTGTTTGGAGGAAGAAGAATACTGAGTTGCATCCCAAGAACACCACACCTACTGTGAAGCATGGGGGTGGAAACATCATGCGCTGGGGATGTTTTTCTGCTAAGGGGACAGGACGATTGATCCGTGTTAAGGAACGAATGAATGGGGCCATGTATCGTGAGGTTTTGAGCCAAAACCTCCTTCCATCAGTGAGAGCTTTGAATGGTTGACCAAATACTTATTTTCCACCATAAATTACAAATAAATTCTTTAAAATTCCTACAATGTGAATTCCTGGATTTTTTTTTCACATTCTGTCTCTCACAGTTGAAGTGTACCTATGATGAAAATTACAGACCTCTGTCATCATTTTAAGTGGGAGAACTTGCACAATCGGTGGCTGACAATACTTTTTTGCCCCACTGCATCGTGTTATCCGAGTAGACGTTCTCACGCAGTTGCTTTTAGCTGTGGCATTACACTACAGGCTTTTCTCACTCTTTGTTGTCTCTCCTTCTCACAGACAGCAAGCGCACCTTCTTACATACGTCACATACATACACGCCCTCGCAGAGCAGACATGGGTAATGTTAGCTGTGGTAATACGAGAGAAAGAAGGTGCGAATCTGGTCACAAGTGAAGGAAGAATTAATTCCCAAGAAAAACAGCAGGGGGTCCATCGTCTGGCGGCGGTTTGGCTTCAAGTGGGAATATGTCTAACAGACAACTTTAATTTGTCAATTGTGGGCAAAAGTGTTGCTACAAAAAGTAGCATTACTGTTAATTTGTAGCGTCATTTGAAAAGTCACCTGCTAGAGAATGAAGAGTGCTTACTCCGCATTTCAACAACCGTTCGGTGCCACACCAACAAAATGCTGTGGCAACCATTTCCATATCAACACCGTATGAAAGAAATAGTGAACAACATAAGGAGCTAACGTCAGCAGGAACCTACCACATAGCGATTTGATTTTCTATTATGCAGTTCATTT
>NC_084619.1:49035454-49067954 GCF_033978795.1 Nerophis ophidion
ATTCATTTTCCACCACTTGTCCTTAATAATTTTGACAAAATAATAGAATGGAAAATGACACAATATGTTACTGCATATGTGAAGTGAAGTGAATTATATTTATATAGCGCTTTTTCTCTAGTGACTGAAAGCGCTTTACATAGTGAAACCCAATATCTAAGTTACATTCAAACCAGTGTGGGTGGCACTGGAAGCAAGTGGGTAAAGTGTCTTGCCCAAGGACACAACGGCAGTGACTAGGATGGCAGAAGCGGGACTCAACCTGCAACCCTCAAGTTGCTGGCACGGCCACTCTGCCAACCGAGCTAAACCGCCCCAGCAGCTTAATTAGGAGCCTTTGTTTGTGTACTTACTACTAAAAGACAAGTTGTCTTGTATGTTCACTATTTTATTTAAGGACTAAATTGGCCTAGTGGTTAAGTGTCCGCCCTGAGATCGGTAGGTTGTGAGTTCAAACCCTGGCCGAGTCATACCAAAGACTATAAAAATGGGACCCATTACCTCCCTGCTTGGCACTCAGCATCAAGGGTTGGAATTGGGGGTTAAATCACCAAAAATGATTCCCGGGCGGGACACCGCTGCTGCTCACTGCTCCCCTCACCTCCCAGGGGGTGATCAAGGGTGATGGGTCAAATGCAGAGGACAACATTCACCACACCTAGTGTGTGTGTGACAATCATTGGTACTTTAACTTTACTCTTTACTTTAAATTGCGATAAGAAACATATGTTTAAAAGCCTACTGAAATTAGATTTTCTTATTTAAACGGGGATAGCAGGTCCATTCTATGTGTCATACTTGATCATTTCGCGATATTGCCATATTTTTGCTGAAAGGATTTAGTAGAGAACATCCACGATAAAGTTCGCAACTTTCGGTGCTAAGAAAAAAGCCCTGCCTCTACCGGAATTTGCAGACGATGACGTCACATGTGTGGGGGCTCCTCACATATTCACATTGATTTTAATGGGAGCTGTCACGCCAAATTTCTTCCCCCCTACGAAAACCTCCCCCCCCCCCATTTACTTCCGGGGTCATGATTAATACAGATGTTTTGTTAACGCTATATTATAAAAATATAACGCTATATTATAAAAATACAGACGTTTTGTTAACGCTATTTTATAAAAAAAAATAAAAATCAATTTACAAACACAAGCTATGGGATGAGGCATTTACTTCCGGGGTCACGTTTACTCTTATGTCATCCCATAGCTTGTGTTTGTAAACAAAATGTCTGTATTTTTATAATATGGCGTTATATTTTTATAATATAGCGTTAACAAAACGTCTGTATTAATCATGACCCCGGAAGTAAATGGGGGGGGAAGGTTTTTGTAGGGAGAAGAAATTTGGCGTGACAGAGCCTCCAACAAAATGTGCTATTCGGAAGGAGAAAACGACAATTTCCCCATTAATTAAAACGAGGATGAAAGATTCGTGTTTGAGGATATTGATAACGACGGACTAAAAAAACAAACAAAAAAAACAAGTTAAAAAAAAAAACGCGATTGCAATCGCGTTGCATTGAAACGGATTCATATGTTTTTAGAGACATTTACTAGGATAATTCTGGGAAATCCCTTATCTTTCTGTTGTGTTGCTAGTGTTTTAGTGAGTTTAACAGTACCTGATAGTCGGAAGTGTACGTCCACGGCCGGGTGTTGACGCGCAGTGTCTCGGAGAAGTCGACGGCAGCTGTATGGACGGCACAAGCTCAGCTGATAGCCGGTAAAAGGCGACTTTTTAACCACAATTTTCTTACCGAAACCTGCTGGTTGACATGTAGTCGGGATCCATGTCCGCTGTGATCCATAGTAAAGTTTCACCTCTGTAAATTTTAAACAAGGAATCACCGTGTGTTCGTGTGGCTAAAGGCTAAAGCTTCCCAACTCTGTCTTTCTACTGTGACTCCTCCAATATTAATTGAACAAATTGCAAAAGATTCAGCAACACAGATGTCCAAAATACTGTGTAATTATGCAGTTAAAGCAGACGACTTTTAGCTGTGTGTGTGTGCGCAGCGCTCATATTCATAAGAGCCCGTGACGTCACGCGTACACGTCATCATTACGCGACGTTTTCTTAGAAAAAAGTCCCGGGAAATTTCAAATTGCAATTTAGTAAACTAAAAATGCCGTATTGGCATGTGTTGCAATGTTAATATTTCATCATTGATATATAAACTATCAGACTGCGTGGTCGGTAGTAGTGGGTTTCAGTAGGCCTTTAATGTATATGTTTTTTGTTAAAATAAAGCCAATAATGCAATTTTTCTGTAGTCGCCTTTATTTAGAAAAGTATCGAAAAGTACTGAAAAGTTTATAAATACTATATATAGTATTTATATTTATATTTATATATATATAAATGTGTATATATAATATATATATATATATATATATATATATGTGTGTGTGTGTATATATATATATAAGTGTACAAATGTATATGTTTGATTTAAATGTTAAACTGTGTATATGAGACGTGTGCTACATATATGTTGCTTATATATTGTTTAAAAAAAAAAAAAGTAATATAAGTGAAGCATGTTTTAGATTTTATATATTTTGAACCTTGTTCTTGTTGTGATGGGGTAGGTTTATATAAGCGTTGCTTCAACCTACACCCTTTCGGCTCAATCATTGCACAAATGAGTGTTTTTTTTGTTTGTTTTTTCTTTTCTTGTTGTTGTTCTTTGTTTTATGTGAAGATTGCCGAAATAAAATACATTGATTGATAACATTTGGGTACCGGTACCAACATACTGGTGTCAGGACAACACTACATTGTAGTAAAATGTATTGTATTATCATTATCAATAAGAAGTATTGCAATGATTGTGGGTTTCATGGTGCATCTGCATCACAATACGAAGGTCCTGAGTAGTCAGGGTTCAATCCCGGGCTCGGGATCTTTCTGTGTGGAGTTTGCATGTTCTCCCCGTGACTGCGTGGGTTCCCTCCAGGTACTCCGGCTTTCTCCCAATTCCAAAAACATGCACCTGGGGATAGGCCCCTCCCACCTCCAAAGACATGCACCTGGGGATAGGCCCCTCCCACCTCCAAAGACATGCACCTGGGGATAGGCCCCTACCACTCCCAAAGACATGCACCTGGGGATAGGCCCCTCCAACCCCCAAAGACATGCACCTGGGGATAGGCCCCTCCCACCTCCAAAGACATGCACCTGGAGATAGGCCTCTCCCACCCCCAAAGACATGCACCTGGGGATAGGCCCCTCCCACCTTCAAAGACATGCACCTGGGGATAGGCCCCTCCCACCTCCAAAGACATGCACCTGGGGATAGGCCTCTCCCACCCCCAAAGACATGCACCTGGGGTTGTGGCCCCTCCCACCTTCAAAGACATGCACCTGGGGATAGGCCCCTCCCACCTCCAAAAAGACATGCACCTGGGGATAGGCCTCTCCCACCCCCAAAGACATGCACCTGGGGATAGGCCCCTCCCACCTTCAAAGACATGCACCTGGGGATAGGCCCCTCCCACTCCCAAAGACATGCACCTGGGGATAGGTTGATTGGCAACACTAAATTGGCCCTAATGTGTGAATGTGAGTATGAATATTGTCTGTCTATCTGTGTTGGCCCTGCGATGAGGTGGTGACTTGTCCAGGGTGTACCCCGCCTCCCGCATAATTATAGCTGAGATAGACCCCAAAAGGGAATAAGCGATAGGAAATGGATGGATGTAATGATTGTATTAATTAGCTTCAAGCACGTTATAAGTGTAATAAATAAGTAAAATATAATAATTAAGAAAGAAACACATTTGACTTTTATTGATTTATTGACTTTAATACATTTTATGACACTTTGAAGCAAAAGCAGAAGTGGACACAGCGTGACTCCGCCTCTGTGGCTCGATGCAGCTAATTAAGGTGCAACAAACCACAGCTGCAGTGTCATGGCGCCGTTGATGGCGAGCGTCTTGGCGAAGACAAGACGGAGAACGAGGACTGTGAGGGAGACCAGGTTGACCTTCTCATCTGCAAACGACACACACGTTCAAGTCACACCGAGCAGGCTCCGCCTCCTCCACGTTCAATACTGACCTGACGACCAATCGACCTGGCAGTGCCCCGGTCCAATGTCACCTGGAAGCAAACATGGTCACATGTTGATGGCAACTCCATGGCGTGGGCCCAACACCCCAAACCACACCCCTCGCCTACCTTTCTCGCACAAGTCGGCTTTCTCGGCCGAGACCAACGCCACCTGATTGTACAGCGACTCGCCCGATATCCGCACGGCATGCGAGCCCTCAAACACCTCTTTTTTCCCTGCCTTCTCCATGGCGTTGTGTCTGCTGAAGCCGGTGGCGAGGCAAGCCGTCACGTTGCCCTCCATTTTGTAGAAAGATGGCGCCAAGTCCTCCTCTGCACACACATGTGCACACACTTAGAATATTACCAAGGATGTTAACCAAGTGCACGTTTATTTCATACACTTTGACCATTTTACGAAAAAGACACAAAAATTAGCACAGAAAAAGAAAATAAGTGTTTCCAGTTCGGGTCTTCTTTTATGTTCAGCATGCAAGTAGAACTTGAGTACGCTTCAAAAAAAGTATTTTGCTGAGTCCACACAAATAATCATTGTGACTTCCACTAGAACCTCGTGAGAACCACTTTGACTTACTGTACATGTCTGTTCTCACCACCTTTTATGTTCACTTTGGTTCCAGGAGTTTAGTGACAATTTTTAATGGTTCACTCAATTTACCGTATTTTTCGGACTATAAGTCGCAGTTTTTTTCATAGTTGGGCCGGGGGTGCGACTTATACTCAGGAGCGACTTATGTGTGAAATTATTAACTCATTACCGTAAAATATCAAATAATATTATTTAGCTCATTTGCGTAAGACAGGGGTGTCAAACTCAAATACAGAGTGGGCCACAATTCTAAATTGAACAAAGCCGCGGGCCAAAGTTAAAAAACGTTACCTTTTAATAGGGACCCAAACAAGTTTTGCATTGAATATTGAACAAGCAAGGCTTATATAACTTTATAGTTTTGTTGGTAGCGGGGGTGTATGTTGTAGCGTCCCGTTAGTGCTGCAAGGGATTCTGGGTATTTGTTCTGTTGTGTTTATGTTGTGTTACGGTGCGGATGTTCTCCCGAAATGTGTTTGTCATTCTTGTTGGGTGTGGGTTCACAGTTTGGCGCACATTTGTAACAGTGTTAAAGTTGTTTATACCGCCACCCTCAGTGTGACTTGTATGGCTGTTGACCAAGTATGCCTTACATTCACTTGTGTGTGTGTGTGTAGAAGCCGCATATAAAAGGTGACTGGGCCGGCACGCTGTTTGTATGGAGGAAAAGCGGATGTGACGACAGGTTGTAGAGGACACTAAAAGCAGTACCTTTAAGGCACGCCCCCAATATTGTTGTGGAAATTCGGGAGAATGGTTGCCCCGGAAGATCTTCAGGAGGGGCACTGAAATTCGGGAGTCTCCTGGGAAAATCGGGAGGGTTGGCAAGTATGAGAATTAGCGTTGAATGCGGTGATACGGCGACACCACCACTGTATAATACCGGCGGGCCAGCTCTAATGTTAATTTAATATTGCCTCAAGGGCCAAATGAAATTACACTGCGGGCCAAATTTGGCCCGCGGGCCAGAGTTTGACACCCATGACGTAAGAGACTAGACGTACAAGATTTCATGAGATTTAGCAATTAGGAGTGACAGATTGTTTGGTAAACGTATAGCATGTTCTGCTGATATAGATATCAGTGGTTCTTAACCTCGTTGGAGGTACCGAACCCCACCAGTTTCATATGAGCATTCACCGAACCCTTCTTTTTGTAAAAAATAACATGTTTATTTTTTTCAAATTCAAGAAAAAACTTATGATTTTTTTAACAGTGCACAAAATGAACCGCGCGTGAACATCACCTTGTTCACAGAACAAAACCAACACAGTGCATGATTTCACAACAAATTACACACCTTACACACATTACCATGAATTAATTAACATGGACCCCGACTTAAACAAGTTGAAAAACCTATCCGGGTGTTACTATTTAGTGGTCAATTGTACGGAATATGTACTGTACTGTTTTAACTGTACTGTTTCATGTAGTGTATTCTCTTCCTTTGCAATCAGCTAGTAAAAGTTTCAATCAATCAATCAAAAAACCTGCAAATCAGATTGAAAATTAGAGGTAACATTGTTTGGGGGTATCCTTAATACGCCGACAGGGAGAAGTTTTTATTCACACGATAATTCCGATGTGTTTGTACTTCCGTGGCGGAGGCTACGCCGAACCCCTGAGGCCGACTCACCGAACCCCTAGGGTTCGATCGAACCCAGGTTAAGAGCCACTGTTCTACATGTTCTAGTTATTTGAATGACTCTTACCATAATATGTTACATACCAGGCACCTTCTCAGTTGGTTATTTATGCCTCATATAACGTACACTTATTCAGCCTGTTGTTCACTATTCTTTATTTATTTCAAATTGCCTTTCAAATGTCTATTATGGGTTTTATCAAATACATTTTCCCCAAAAACGCGACTTATATATGTTTATTTCCTTTTTTATTATGCATTTTGGGCAGGGGCGACTTATACTCCGAAAAATACGATAATATACAGATAGGCTCCAGCACCCACCGCGATGGATGGATGGATATTTTTAAGGGGCAGCATGGTGGTTAATTCTCGTGCCTCACAACAAGAAAGGCCTATGTTCGATTCCTGTGTGGGTTCTCTCCGGCTTCCTCCCACCTCCAAAGACATGCCCAGGTTGATTGGCAACACTACATCGGCCCTAGTGTGGGAATGCTGTCCGTCTATAAGGTGGCCACTTGTCCAGGGTGTACGCCGCCTTCCGCCCGAGCACGGTTGAAATAGGCTCCAGTTCCCCTGAGATCCCGAGTGGGACAAACGGTAGGAAATGTATATATCTTATATATATTTTTGACTTTGTTGTAAGTTTTTACAGACTGACGCAAGTTTGGGTTTTCTTTCAAATTCTGGCATGAAAGTCAAACTTACGGACTTCAACTCTCAGTCTGGTTCCACTTCCAAAACGGATTCTGTTGACTCCAGACACACAATGATTGTGACCCCAACCAAAACTTCATGAGAACATCCGAGTTCTTGCAAACTTAAATATCATCTGCATGACTTGTGATTCTGGTTCTACGCTCTTGCGTGTTTTCAATATTAAACTAAATAAATATTGTGTTTTATACTAAAAAGCAAAACTAATTTTATACTGGAATGCGTTTCAGTTGATTTTCTTGTATGAAAGTTGAACTTACGGGTCTCTACTGTCAGTTTGATTCCATTTCTAAAAAGTACATTCCAGCTCCCAGACACACACCGATTGTGACCTCAACAAAAACCCAAACATGTCTTTTCTCACCAGATTCTATTGTCAATTTGGTACATTTTGTCCTATTTAGTGAAGTCTTATTCTATTCACAATTATTATTATGTTATTTTATCCATTAATTTGAACGCACTTTTGGCCTCATGTTCTAGCATGAAAGTCAAACTTGCAAACTTCCACTTTTAGTTCCGCTTCCAAACAGTAATTTGTTAAATCCAGACACACAGATTGTGACCTCAATAAGAACCTCTTGAGAACCGTTCTGTCTTCACATACATAAATATCTGCATTACTTGTGATTCTGGTTCTACGCTCAGTACAGTTCTGCATGTCCAGTTTACGGAAGAAAAATGATTAACAATTGCCATGTTATATTCTTTGAAAAGAAACTCAGTAGCTTACACTTTGGGTTTTACTATACATTCTCACATGAAATGAAGACTTACGGGCCTCTACTATCAATCTGGTTCCACTTCCAAAAACAAAGTTGAATCCAGACACACACTGATTGTGATATGAACAAGAACCTCTTTGGAACTTACACGTCTGTAATGAACGTCTTTGGGGGCTGGTCTGGTTTTGTGTGTCCAGTTTAGAGCATTATTACAATATTGTGTCTAGTTTTATTAATCAAAATGCAAATTTTGACTTAAAGTTTTTTTTAAAAATGTTTTTTAATGAGTAACTCCAGTTTTGGGCTCACATTCTAGCATGAGAGTCAAACTTACGAACTTCTACTATCAGTCTGGTTCCACTTCCAAAATGCAGTTTGCTCACTCCAGACACACAATGATTGTGACCTCAACAAAAACCTCGTAAGAACATCCTAGTTCTCGCGCACTTAAATATCATCTGCCTGACTTGTGATTCTGGTTCTACGCTCTTGCATGTTCCGCATGTCCTTAATACTCAACTCATTAAATATGAAGTTTTATACTTTGAAGCAAAACTAATTTTCTTCTAGATTGCATTTCAGTTGATTTTCTTGTATGATAGTAGAACTTACGGGTCTCTACTGTCAGTTTGATTCCATTTCTAAAAAGTACTTTCCAGTTTACAGACACACACAGATCGTGACCTCAACAAAAACCCCAAAATGTCTTTTCTCACCTGATTCCATTGTCAGTTTGGTTCCTTTTGTCCTATTTAGTGAATTAGTATTCTATTTACAATTTTTATTGTGTTATTTCATCCCTTAATTGGACCCCAGTCTTGGGTTAATGGTCTAGCATGAAAGTCAAACTTACGGACTTCAACTGTCAGTCTGGTTCCACTTGCAAACAGTAATCTGTTGACTCCAGACACACAATGATTGTGACCTCAACAAAAACCTCATAAGAACATCCGAGTTCTCTCGCACTTAAATATCATCTGCATGACTTGTGATTCTGGTTTGTCGCTCTTGCATGTACCGCATGTCCTAAATATTAAACTCATTAAATATTATGTTTTATACTTTGAAACAAATCTAATTTGCTACTAAATTGCGTTATAGTTGATTTTCTTGGATGAAAATAAAACTTACGGATCTCTACTGTTAGTTCGATTCCATTTCTAAAAAGTACATCCCAGCTCCCAGACACACACCGATTGTGAACTCAACAAAAAAACGAAACATGTCTTTTCTCACCAGATTCCATTGTCAGTTAGGATTATTTTGTCCTATTTAATGAAGTCTTATTCTATTTACAGATATTATTGTGTTATTTAATCCCTTAATTTGAATCCACTTTTGGCCTCATGTTCTAGCATGAAAGTCAAACTCACAAACTTTACTTTTAGTTCCTCTTCCAAAATGTAAATGGGTAAATCCAGACACACGGATTGTGACTTCAATAAGAACCTCTTGAGAACCGTTCTGTCCTCACATACATAGATATATCTGCATTACTTGTGATTCTGGTTCTACGCTCAGTACAGTTCTGCATGTCCAGTTTACGGAAGAAAAATGATTAACAATTGCAATGTTTTATACTTAGAAAAGGAACTCAGTAGCTTACACTTTGGGTTTTACGATACATTCTCACGTGAAATTAAGACTTACGGGCCTCTACTGTCAGTCTGGTTCCACTTCCAAAAACAAAGTTGAGTCCAGACACACACTGATTGTGATATGAACTAGAACCTTTTTGGAACTTACACGTCTGTACTGACCGTTTTTGGGGGTTGGTCTGGTTTTGTGTGTCCGGTTTAGAGCATTATTACAATATTGTGTCTAGTTTTATCAATCAAAATGCAAATTTTGACTTAAAGGTTTTTTTTTTTTTTTAAATGTTTTTTAATGAGTAACTCCAGTTTTGGGCTCACATTCTAGCATGAGAGTCAAACTTACGAACTTCCACTATCAGTCTGGTTCCACTTCCAAAATGCAGTTTGCTCACTGCAGAATCACAATGATTGTGACCTCAACAAAAACCTCATAAGAACATCCCAGTTCTCGCGCACTTAAATATCATCTGAATGACTTGTGATTCTGGTTCCATGTTCTTGCACGTTCCGCGTGTCCTTAATATTCGACTCATTAAATATGAAATTTTATACTTTGAAGCAAAACTAATTTTCTTCTAGATTGCATTTCAGTTGATTTTCTTGTATGATAGTAGAACTTACGGGTCTCTACTGTCAGTTTGATTCCATTTCTAAAAAGTACTTTCCAGTTTCCAGACACACACTGATTGTGACCTCAACAAAAACTCAAACATATCTTTTCTCACCAGATTCCATTGTCAGTTTGGTTCCTTTTGTCCTTTTTAATGAAGTAGTATTCTATTTACAATTATTAATGTGTTATTCTATCCCGTAATTTAACCCCAGTTGTGGGCTCATGGTCTGGCATGAAAGTCAAACTTACGGACTTCAACTGTCAGTCTGGTTCCACTTGCAAAACGTAATCTGTTGACTTCAGACACACAATGATTGTGACCTCAACAAAAACCTCGTAAGAACATCCGAGTTGTCGCGCACTTAAATATCATCTGAATGACTTGTGATTCTGGTTCTACGCTCTTGCATGTTCTGTATGTCCTAAATATTAAACTCATTACATATTATGCTTTATACTTTGAAGCAAAACTAATTTGCTACTAAATTGCGTGTAAGTTGATTTTCTTGGATAAAAATAAAACTTACGGGTCTCTACTGTCAGTTTGATTCCATTTCTAAAAAGTACATTGAAGCTCCCAGACACACACTGATTGTGACCTCAACAAAAACCGGAACATGTCTTTTCTCACCAGATTCCATTGTCAGTTAAGTTTTTTTTGTCCTATTTAGTGAAGTATTATTCTATTTACAATTATTAGTGTGTTATTTTATCCCTTAATTTATCCCCAGTTTTGGGCTCATGGTCTAGCATGAAAGTCAAACTTACGGACTTCAACTGTCAGTCTGGTTCCACTTGCAAAACGTAATCTGTTGCCTCCAGACACACAATGATTGTGACCTCAACAAAAACCTCATAAGAACATCCGAGTTCTCATGCACTTAGATATCATCCGTTCCGCATGTCCTTAATATTCAACTCATTAAATATTAAGTTTTATACTTTGAAGCAAAACTAATTTTCTTCTAGATTGCATTTCAGTTGATTTTCTTGTATGATAGTAGAACTTACGGGTCTCTACTGTCAGTTTGATTCCATTTCTAAAAAGTACTTTCAAGTTTCCAGACACACACTGATTGTGACCTCAACAAAAACCCCAAAATGTCTTTTCTCACCAGATTCCATTGTCAGTTTGGTTCCTTTTGTCCTATTTAGTGAATTAGTATTCTATTTACAAATTTTTATTGTGTTATTTCATCCCTTAATATGACCCCAGTCTTGGGCTAATGGTCTAGCATGAAAGTCAAACTTACGGACTTCAACTGTCAGTCTGGTTCCACTTGCAAAACGTAATATGTTAACTCCAGACACACAATGATTGTGACCTCAACAAAAACTTCATAAGAACATCCGAGTTCTCATGCACTTAAATGACTTGTGACTCTGGTTCTACACTCCTGCATGTACCGCATGTCCTAAGTATTCAACTCATTAAATATTATGTTTTATACTTTGAAACAAATCTAATTTGCTACTAGATTGCGTCTTAGTTGATTTTCTTGGATGAAAATAAAACTTACGGGTCTCTACCGTCAGTTTGATTCCATTTCTAAAAAGTACATCCCAGCTCCCAGACACACACCGATTGTGACCTCAACAAAAAAACAAAACATGTCTTTTCTCACCAGATTCCATTGTCAGTTAGGATTATTTTGTCCTATTTAGTGAAGTATTATTCTATTTACAAATATTATTGTGTTATTTAAACCCTTAATTTGAATCCACTTTTGGCCTCCTGTTCTAGCATAAAAGTCAAACTTACAAACTTCCACTTTTAGTTCCGCTTCCAAACAGCAATTTCTTAAATCCAGACACACGGATTGTGACTTCAATAAGAACCTCTTGAGAACCGCTCTGTCCTCACATACATAAATATATATGCATTACTTGTGATTCGGGTTCTGCGCTCAGTACAGTTCTGCATGTCCAGTTTACGGAAGAAAAATGATTAACAATTGCCATGTTTTATACTTAGAAAAGGAACTCATTAGCTTACACTTTGGGTTTTACTATACATTCTCACATGAAATTAAGACTTACGGGCCTCTACTATCAATCTGGTTCCACTTCCAAAAACAAAGTTGAATCCAGACACACACTGATTGTGATATGAACAGGAACCTCTTTGGAACTTACACGTCTGTACTGACCGTTTTTGGGGGCTGTTCTGGTTTTGTGTGTCCGGTTTAGAGCACTATTACAATATTGTATCTAGTTGTATTAATCAAAATGCAAATTTTGACTTAAAGGTTTTTTTAAAAATGTTTTTCAATGAGTGACCCGAGTTTCGGGCTCACATTCTAGCATGAGAGTCAAACTTACGAACTTCCACTGCCAGTCTGGTTCCACTTCCAAAATGCAGTTTGCTCACTCCAGACACACAATGATTGTGACCTCAACAAAAACCTCATAAGAACATCCGAGTTCTCGCGCACTTAAATATCATCTGCCTGACTTGTGATTCTGGTTCTACGCTCTTGCATGTTCCGCATGTTCTTAATATTCAACTCATTAAATATTAAGTTTTATACTTTGAAGCAAAACTAATTTTCTTCGAGACTGCATTTCAGTTGATTTTCTTGTATGATAGTAGAACTTACGGGTCTCTACTGTCAGTTTGATTCCATTTCTAAAAAGTACTTTCAAGTTTCCAGACACACACTGATTTTGACCTCAACAAAAACCCAAAAATGTCTTTTCTCACAAGATTCCATTTTCAGTTTGGTTCCTTTTGTCCTATTTTGTGAATTAGTATTCTACTTACAATTAGTATTGTGTTATTTTATGCCTTAATTTAACCCCAGTTTTGGGCTCATGATCTTGCATGAAACTCAAACTTACGGACTTCAACTGTCAGTCTGGTTCCACTTCCAAAAAGTATTCTCTTGAGTCCAGACACACAATGATTGTGACCTCAACAAAAACCTCATGAGAACATCTGAGTTCTCATGCACTTAAATATCATCTGCATGACTTGTAATTCTGGTTCTACACTCTTGCATGTTCTGCATGTCCTAAGTATTCAAATCATTAAATATTAAGTTTTTTACTTAAAAGCAAAACTAATTTGCCTCTAGATTGCATTTCAGTTGATTTTCTTGTATGAAAGTAGAACTCACGGGTCTCTACTGTCAGTTTGATTCCATTTCTAAAAAGTAGACTCAAGCTCCCAGACCTCGACAAAAACCCAAACATATCTTTTCTCACCAGATTCCATTGTCAGATAGTTTTTTTTTTGGTCCTTTTTAGTGAAGTATTATTCTATTTACAAATATTATTGTGTTATTTTATTCCTCAATTCAGTACGGTTCTGCTTCTCCGGTTTAAAGACAAAAATGATTAAAAATTGCCATGTTTAAAAAAACAAACAAAAAAAAAACCTCAAACATGTCTTTTCTCACCAGATTCCATTGTCAGTTTGGTTCCTTTTGTCCTATTTAATGAAGTGGTATTATATTTACAATTATTAATGTGTTATTTTATTCATTGATTTAACCCCAGTTGTGGGCTCATGGTCTGGCATGAAAGTCAAACTTACGGACTTCAACTGTCAGTCTGGTTCCACTTCCAAAACGTAATATGTTTAGTCCAGACACACAATGATTATGACCTCAACAAAAACCTCATAAGAACATCCGAGTTCTCCCGCACTTAAATATCATCTGCATGACTTGTGATCCCGGTTCGACGCTTTTGCCCGTTCCGCATGTCCTAAATATCAAACTCATTAAATATTATGTTTTATACTTTGAAGCAAAACTAATTTGCTACTAGATTGCGTTTAAGTTAATTTTCTTGGATGAAAATAAAACTTACGGGTCTCTACTGTCATTTTGATTCCATTTCTAAAAAGTACATTGAAGCTCCCAGACACACACCGATTGTGACCTCAACAAAAACCCAAACATGTCTTTTCTCACAAGATTCCATTGTCAGTTAGTTTTTTTTTTGGTCCTATTTAGTGAAGTGTTTTTCTATTTACAATTATTTTTGTGTTATTTTATCCCTTAATTCAGTACGTTTCTGCCTCTCCAGTTTAAAGACAAAAATAATAAAAAATTGCCAGGTTTTATAATTTCAAAAGAAAGTCATTACCTTACACTTTGGGTTTTACTATACATTCTTACATGAAATCAAGACTTACGGGCCTCTACTGTCAGTCCGGTTCCACTTCCAAAAACTAATTTGAATCCAGACACACACTGATTGTGATATGAACAAGAACCTCTTTGGAACTTGCACGTCTGTACTGACCGTCTTTGGGGGCTAGTCTGTTTTTTTTGTGTCCAGTTTAGAACAGTATTATAATATTTTGTCATTGAACATTTGACTCAAAGGTTTTAAAAAAAAAAAAAAAAATTTAATGAGTGAACCCAGTTTTGGGCTCACATTCTAGCATGAGTGTCAAACTTACGAACTTCCACTATCAGTCTGGTTCCACTTCCAAAATGCAATTTGCTCGCTACAGACACACAATGATTGTGACCTCAACAAAAACCTTGTGAAGACCTTTCCGCGCTCACCCATCAATACCATCTGCATATTCCAGTTATTTGATGAACTCATTACCAATTGTCAAGTTTTTCGCTTTGGAACAAAACACAATTTCCTTTTCTTTCTCACATGAAAGTAGAACTTTGCAGTTTGGTTCCACTTCCAAAACATAATCTGTTGACTGTAGACACAGACTGATTGTGACCTTAACAAGAACCTATTGAGAACTGTCCTCACACATCACTACCACTGGTTCTGTATGTGAAAAGTTGATTAGTCTTAGTATGTAAAGTTGCTGGATCGAAATCAGTCGAAATAAATTAGACGGAAAGATGGAAGGAAAAGAGTGGAGTACAGCTTTTAAGTAATATCAATCAATCAATCAATGTTTACTTATATAGCCCTAAATCACTAGTGTCTCAAAGGGCTGCACAAACCACTACGACATCCTCGGTAGGCCCACATAAGGGCAAGGAAAACTCACACCCAGTGGGACGTCGGTGACGATAATGACCCAGTGGGACGTCGGTGACAATGATGACTATGAGAACATGATACTGTGATACAGTAAATTAATAAATAGCAGAACTTACGGCTTTCATCCATCAAGCTGGTTCCACCGCCAAAGATGATCTTGTAGCCTAGAGCAGCATTCAGACATCATTCACTGACAAAAAACACTTCCAGCCACATACACGTATGTGACAATTGTTTTTTTTTATGACACTCCGACTCACTATTGAGATAAAAAAAAAAAACATACAGTATCACCTGTTTGAAACTCTTTCATCTGACAGTCATGTTGGCTCTGCTTCAAGCTCCGCCACATCAGCGCCACTGAATTTTCAAGTTGTCTCCTTTGAGGTTTTTGCTCTTCCTGCTTCAGAGGGCGTGGTCTACATTCGGCAAATTGGACAGTTGTTGTTGAAGAACGCATATTCCTCTAGCATTGGCCAACTGGACGTTTAGCATGGGTGAGGTGAATTAATCAACTCGTATCATGTTCTACATCATGTTCATATTCATCTTGGAGAAAGCAAACCTTCAAGTTTAAGTAAACAGCTGTGTTTTAGTTTGAGCACATAGAAGAGCTTTAACTTGCACTAACAGATGTAGCGACGAACTGTACTTAGTGACAATGGTTTTCTGAAGTGTTCCTGAACCCATGTGGTGTTATCCTTTACAGATTGCTGTCGGTTTTTGATACAGTACCGTCTGAGGGATCGAAGGTCACGGTCATTCAATGTTGGTTTCCGGCCATGCCACTTACGTGGAGTGATTTCTCCAGATTCTCTGAACCTTTTGATGATATTATGGACCGCAAATGTTGAAATCCCCAAATTTCTTGCAATTGTACTTTGAGAAACGTTGTTCTTAAACTGTTTGACAATTTGCTCACGCAGTTGTGGACAAAGGGGTGTACCTCCCCTCATCCTTTCTTGTGAAAGACTGAGCATTTTTTGGGAAGCTGTTTTTATACCCAATTATGGCACCCACCTGTTCCCAATTAGCCTGCACACCTGTGGGATGTTACAAATAAGTGTTTGATGAGCATTCCTCAACTTTATCAGCAATTATTGCTCCCTTTCCCAACTTCTTTGTCACGTGTTGCTGGCATCAAATTCTAAAGTTAATAATTATTTGCAAAAAAAAAATGTTTATCAATCTGAACATCAAATATGTTGTCTTTGTAGCATATTCCACTGAATATGGGTTGAAAATGATTTGCAAATCATTGTATTCCGTTTATATTTATATCTAACACAATTTCCCAACTCATATGGAAATGGGGTTTGCAAGATAAGGCACCTTATTTCGAATTTCGCAGGTGGATTGGATCACTTTTCGTAGGAAAGAGGCCATAATTGCGACTTCAGAATGCACAAGTGATAACCGTATGCTTGAGAGGATATGGTGTGTGTGTGTTTGTAAAACAGGGTGTGTGTGATGTGTCAGTAATTCATAGAAGTGCTTGTAGTTACCGCATGTTGCATTTTGCATGTTGCGCATTGCAAGCTTAACTGTAGGGGATCTCGGAGTAGCAGTGGGCGCCAGAGGTGAAGTGTGCAGGCATACCGGTGTGTGGACACACCCTGGCATCCGCCAACCACTGCCCCACCTATGTATCAAATAGCCGTCATCCCCCCTTACCCTCACCCACTGCCTTGTGGATCCTTTGGGAGAAGGAAAGGCTATGGGAGTAAACCCAGACCGAAAATCAGGAGTGGAGCCCCTGAGGCGGCTGGGTGTCATTGCTGACCCCCTGTTGGCAGCTCCTGCAGCCAAGCCGATGCCAGATGTATTGCCTTGCTTTCCTCTGGGCCACATTGTCATGGCCGAGAGGGGGATCTTCATGAATGGGCAACCCAGGATCTCCATATTTTCTGGCCAGGTCACTGCAGCCTCCCCCCTAAAGGGAGGAAACAACACGGAAGCGGGCAATCTTAAGATCCACCCGATTGGCGCCAGCTACGACGGTGTAAGGAAGAACTCCCCCAGGCGCAACCCATCGTAACTACTGACGGACGGATGCCTATAAAAAAATCATTGAGAGGAGACTACCTGTCTATCTCAACGTCAACATTTAAGTTAAGACTTAAAGCAGTTTTGTTTTATGGTCAGGATGATGCTGACCCAGTGCACACACACAGACAGGAGGTTGGAACATTACAGTGGTGTGCCGTCAGGGCCAGCAAGGCCTGCTCTGCTGGCCTAACATAACCAGATATCTTAATCCTAATTAAAGATAAAATTATTTTTTTATTTACTTGCCCTCAATATCTAAAAGTATTCATATTCTCTTCATGTCATATTATGCTTCTTCCAGCGCTGTTGTTTTATAGTTTATAGCAGGGGTGTCAAACTCAAATACAGAGTGGGCCAAAATTTAAAACTGAATGAAGCCGCGGGCCGAGGTTGAACAAATTAATCCTTTAATAGGGACCCAAACAAGTTTTGCATTGAATATTGACCAAGCAAGGCTTATATAACTTAATAGTGACATGCAAAATCGAGTTTTAAATAATAATAATTAAAAAAATGTAATGGCATATCAAATAAAATAAAAATACTAATTCAATGCCTCTTTTCGGCGGCGGGTTTGAGTTGGGGCGGGGTTTGGTGGTAGCGGGGGTGTATATTGTTGCGTCCCTGAAGAGTTATTGATGCAAGGGGTTCTGGGTATTTGTTCGGTTGTGTTTATGTTGTGTTACGGTGCGATGTTCTCCCGAAACGTGTTTGTCATTCTTGTTTGCTGTGGGTTCACAGTGTGGCGTATATTTGTAACAGTGTTAAAGTTGTTTATACGGCCACCCTCAGTGTGACCTGTATGGCTGTTGACCAAGTATGCTTTGCATACACTTGTGTGTGTGTATGCGCCGCATATATTATGTGAGTGGGCCGGTACGCTGTTTGTATGGAGGAAAAGCGGGCGTGGCGACATGTAGAGAACGCCAAAGGCAGTGCTTTTACGGCCCACCCCCAACATTATTGTCCGGGTGGAAATCGGGAGAGGCACTGAACTTCAGGAGTCTCCTGGGAAAATTGGGAGGGTTGACAAGTATGAGTATTAGTGGTGAATGCGGTGTTACAGCGGCGGGCCAGCTCTAATGTTAATTTGATATGGCCTCAAGGGCCAAATGAAATTACACGGCGGGCCAAATTTGGCGGTGGATTTTAAATTGCATGTTTTTACATTTTAGAATTTGATTGTATATTTATATGCACATTTTTACTTTTTAGAATTTCATTGTCTTTTTAATTGTTTGTTTTTACTCCATGTGAGCTTTGCTGGCATTTTAAGACATTGCCCCTTTTAGCTGGTTGCCCCTAACAACCACAGTGCCCAATCCAACCGCACGGGAAATTGGACACACCTGTGGAGCATTAGGACTGCATATTTAAAAGGAGCGACAAGAGGAGGGTCGACAGAGGGAATAGACAGGCTAGAGAAGGAGAGGGGTCGGCAGGATTCGGCAAGATTCGGCAGGATTCGGCAGGTTTTGGCCTGGACGGGGAAGAATCGGCAGGCTTTGCCAAGAGCGACCGGTTGAACGCACGCAGGCTGGGAAGGAACCCCCCGGAAGACACAGCAGACCCCGCAGGCTACCGGAGCGAACCCCTAGAAACACACAACAGGCAGGGGCAGAGGAAACTCTGCCTCCCAAGTAAGTCCCATGTGTTGTGGATCTGTGGGGACACACAACTGCCTTTGGCTGTGGGCTTGCGGGCTTGTGCGTCCTACGCTGGGGGGCGATTTTGACCCAGGGACTTGCGGCGACCCCCGGAGGCGACCGGGAGGCGGAGCGGGACGGGTACGACCATGTAAGTCCCACGAGTGACCGGAGACTGGCGAGGAGAGTGGGCGTACCCAATAGTTTGACGCGGAACTACAGCAAAGGCCTTGCGTGTAAGTGTGACGTCAGCCCGGATAGCGTCTCCGTGGTTTTAGTTCATTTTATCCCCGTGGACTGACTCCCTTTTTAATTTTGTGTGCAGGAGGACGCTGTGGAAGTGGGCGGAGCCAAGATACGGACCCACACGCCTGTCGTGACTGTACCCTCGCCCATCACATTTGCTACCATTTGGTATTTTAGTGTCGATAACGTGACCGGTTTTTAATTGTATTTTAATAAATTGTGAACCAGTATAATCATCTTTCCTTTTTTTGGGATAGCTGCTCTCGCTACATTGGGTTCTTGATATTTATTGGTTTTAAGCAACATTTTTAATAGATTTTAATATTTTACGCGTTGTTGTCAGTAAGGCCTTCTAGATGGCCTAAGGCAGATATATATATTGTGATGTTATGAGCTAGGTAACATAACAACTCCATTACCCAGCATGCCATAGTAGTAAAGAGCATGCGCAGTAGCTCCGTTTAGGTTGTTTAATGTAGACGTGTGTGTGTGTGTGTGTGTGTGTGTGTGTGTGTGCATATATGTGTATCCTTGATTTATTTTTTCATAACCCTTTACTGTATTTATGTATGTGGGTGTGTGTATGTATGCATATATATAACACGCAAGGACATTAACACATCCGACACGTACGTACGATTAACCGAAGAAGCATTTAAAACCAGATAGAATAATCACAAAGCCTCCTTTAGAAACCAGACTTTGCGGAATTCTACAGAACTCAGCAAACACATTTGGAACCTCAAAGACAATAATGTTGAATATTCAATAACATGGCAAATTCTTGCATCCAGCACACCTTACAACAGTGGTAATAAAAGATGCAACCTATGCTTAAAAGAGAAACTGTATATTATATATCATCCAGATCTGTCATCCCTCAACAAGCGCAGTGAAATCATTTCAACATGCTGCCACAGACGGAAACACCTCCTAGGTAACACATGAGCCAATCACAACACCCTACGCCTGCCTGTACCCACCCACTCTGTGCCCTTTATAAACCATTGTATGTGAATGCTTCCATTAAAATCTCCTGATGATTGAGGGAACCCCTCCTGAAATAGTTCTGTAGAGATGAAGTAGTCTTGTGATTTTTCCCACACCTACATATATATATACATATATATATATATATATATATACTGTATATGTTATACGTATGTATATATACTGTATGTGTATATATTAGGGGTGGGCAAATTAATGCGTTAATTATGAGTTAACTCATCAATCTATTAACGCCGACAATTATTTTATCGCACATTTGCGTATGTTGTTTACATGCATTATTTTGTAAACGCCTTTTCTTAACAAGATGGCGTCGCCCGGCGTCGAGGGGCTCTTGGTAAAGATGGAACATTTGGCAAAAATACCGGACAATTCTGCAAATTTCATGGCTGGCTTACAGCGTGGTTACTCCGGGATCACTTACGACTGCCAGACAATTCTGAATGTGGATAGATCGGGCCGTTTTGGACTGAATGAGGCGTGCTTGCTAGACCGGCAAGCTAGCATGGGAATACTTTGCCGGCTACATCCAGCGGCCTGTGAAGCAGCGGAGTATATGTGTTGTCTGTCTATTCATGAATAATGCAGACGAGGAGTGTTGGCTGAGTTCTTAACGTTTGCTTTCAGAGCGTGCATATCACAACATACAAGATGCTGTCATGGCGACACAACCTATACCGGGCTACCGCGCATGCTCATCACTCCTGTTGCATGCTGGGTAGGGTAGTTCTTTTATTCCCTGGCTCATAACATGACAATATAGTACCATGTATATGCGTTCAGTTTATCAAAGCACCAAGCAAACAATCGGAAAATTCCCATCATATCAATTCCTAGATATGGTCATAATTATTTTAAGTGCACTCCGCAGAATAAACACAACATTATTAATATTGCTACTACGGATAATTTGATAAAAAATTCCCTAAAACAGCCCACTACCTATAATATAGGTTTTTTAAACATAAGATCCCTGATAAAAAAAAACGTTTCTGCTGTTACCTCAGAAATTGCCTGTTCAGATGTTATGATTGTGGCTCAGAGATTTGTATGTAGATTCTATTTATTTTCCATAACAAACAGGATAACTTAAATACCCTGGCAGTGGTAGTAATAAGCTTAAATGTTTGTATTTACATTTTTTGAGTTGATTTTCATAAAATATGCTATTTAACTGCTACTGTTTAACAAGGACTGATTTAAATTGTGTTTGCACAACGAATGTTTTGGCGCTTTTGTTCATGTGGGAGAATATTCCAATAAAGGTGCATTACACACTACTTTTGAATTCATTATTGGGCTTTGCGTATACAATGCAGTTAATCGCGATTAATCAGAGAAATAGTGCGATTAACTTCGATTACAATTTTTAATCGTTGCCCAGCCCTAGTATATATATATATATACTGTATATGTTATACATATATATATATATATACTGTATGTATATATGTATATATATATATGTATGTATATATATATATATATATATATATATATATATATATATATATATATATATATATATACTGTATATGTTATACATGCACCTGGGGATAGGTTGATTGGCGACACTAAATTGGCCCTAGTGTGTGAATGTGAGTGTGAATGTTGTCTGTCTATCTGTGTTCGCCCTGCGATGAGGTGGCGACTTGTCCAGGGTGTACCCCGCCTTCCGCCCGATTGTAGCTGAGATAGGCGCCAGCGCCCCCCGCGACCCCAAAAGGGAATAAGCGGTAGAAAATGGATGGATGGATATATATATGTATATATATATATATACATATATATATATATATGTATGTGTTGAAAAATCACAAGACTACTTCATCTCTCAGGAGATTTTCTCCTGATGATTGAGGGAACCCCTCATGAAACAGTTCTGTAGAGATGAAGTAGTCTTGTGATTTTTCCCACACATACATATTGCCCTCTAACACGGTATCGAGCACTATTCTCTGGATAATCCAATTAAGACATATATATATATATATATATATATATATATATATATATATATATATATATATATATATATATATGTATATATATATGTATGTATATGTATGTATCTATATATACGTATGTATATGTATGTATATATATATATGTATGTATATATATATATATATATATATATATATATATATATATATATATATATACACTTTTTTTTTCTTCACTGACTGTTAAGATTGATGTTATAGAAATGTGTCTTCTTGTTGTGTCCTTCCCCCTGTTGTTTGTGGCGTTTTGTGGGCATTTGGGCTGTATATGTGTTATAAAAATTGAAAGTCCTAAATAAATATTAAATACAAATTTAAAAAAAGCTGTAAAAACCTTCTTCGAACCAGCTCCTAAATAGCCACAGTGGAAAAGGGATATCTTTGAGGCGACGCCACCGTGACCTTTGACCTGAGGGGCTGGAAGAGGTTTTTGTGCGGGTGCAGCATCGCTGTCAGTCATTGTGGGCTGCAGAGCGCAGTAGAAGACAGCAGAATCGCTCAGCTGCACGTCTTGGATCTTCAGAGGAGCTCGCTTGGAGGTGTCATTGATGCTGCAGCTGAACCTCTTTTCAAAGCTGCTCTCAGTATTATAGTAGCTCACTATTAACTTTGGTGCCACCTGGCCGTCCTGTTTGTACCAGAAGATGTAGTCGTTGGCTTTATATCTGCAGTCCAGCGTCACGGAGTCGCCTCTCATGGCGTGCACCTTCTCCGTCTGGCTATCGTTTCCCATCAGGGGACAAGAAAGGTGGTCAGACGTCATTTGACCTGACACGCTCACCTGACGTGACTTTACCGAGGCTCCATGCAGCCATCAGTACACACAACAGCGCACGGTTCAGGTCTGCACTCCTGGGCTCTGTGCATGCTGTCCTGCTGGCTGAGGAGGCGTGGCCAACTCTCACGGAGGGAGGTGCTTCACATACTTTGCAACCACACACACACCTGTATTATTTTTGAGGGCTCGTCTGGTTACCAAAACCCTTTCCTGTGAGTTGAAAAATTTGAATGCATATTTCACACAACCGTCTATAGTGTTTACGGGGACTCTGCAATATTATAATAATTTTCAAAGCCTGAAACCCATCCATCCATTTTTTTCCTTGTCGTGATGGGACCCAACGAGTCATGTCCTTTTCCCTGAATTTTGCCATCTTAGGGTAAGGTTTACAACAATAAAGACAATAACATTGCTGGTCAATACTCCTTTTCAACCACTTTTTTTGGTGCAGTTATTTATATCTCAGCATGTGCTGTCACAGGTGTTCTCATTGAGGTGGCTGGCATCTCTTGTAACATCTTAAAGTGGAGGATATTTTTTTGTCGGTTTAACGCAGGGGTGTCAAACTAATTTTAAATAGGGGGCCACATGGAGAAAAGTCTACTCCCAAGTGGGCCGGACTGGTAAAATCACGGCCCCTAGATGCCTTTTTACCGACCAATGTGACCCCCAAGTCCAAATAATTGTCCAGGCTTGCATTATTGTGTCTTGAAAGTGTACATTTGACTAATTAGGGACTTTAGTCAATGTGGAAACCAATTATACATATTTACATTGGGTCTTATAGGGAACTTTGCTTGAATCTAAAAATTGTTTCTATTTACAAACCCTGGGGCCACATGGAGAAAAATCCATGACACGACAACTTAAAAAAACAACAACTTCAGATTGTTTTCTTTGTTTAAAAATAGAACAAGCACATTCTGAAAGTGTACAAATAATAATTGTGTTGTTGTCCTTATTTATATTTTTGGAATAAATTATATCATAATGTTCATTAGTCAAATCATTGGTGTTTATTTTCGGTCTATCAAGATAAAAAAATTATATCAAAATCAAATTTTACTGTTCTGGAAATTGTTCCTGGCCCTCCTCAACAGCCTCCTGTGGGAAGGAGGGATGGACTGTGTAAATGATCTAGAAAGGAGGAGGAATCTACCCGCCTCCTGGCCTCCCGCCTCCCGCCTCCCACCCTTTGTGACTGTTCCATATTTGGCAGGAAGAGTCTGGTGTCCGCGTTCGGAGAGGGGGGATGGTGCTGATGGCTGTACTGGTTGGATGACACAGCTGCAACCAACAAAACAGCTACCCCCTGCTAGACCACCACAACTTAGTTTTCGGCAGGCCACGCCGCAACATCCAGCCAGACCACCACCACCTGTTCCAAGGCTGCTTCCCAGACCCGCTCTAAGGCTGGTTCCCATACCAGCACCTGCTCTTAGGCTGGTTCCCACACCAGCACCCGCTTCAAGGCTGTTTCCTGCACCAGCATCCGCTCCAAGGCTGGTCCCCGTAACAGCACCCTGACTGGTTCCCTTACCAGCACCTAGATTGGTCCTCGTACCAGCACCCAGACTGGTCCCCGTACCAGCAACCAGACTGGTTCCCATGCCAGCACCAAGACTGGTCCCCGTACCAGCGTACAGGCTGAAGCATGAGCACCATGGCCAGCTCAAGCTTCAGCACCTCGGCCTGCTGCTTCGTCTATGACTCTGACGACATCATCCTCCTTGCCTCTGCCGGGACTTTCCACTGCGCGTTCAGCGCCGGCTTCAGCACAACGGCCAGCTCATGCTTCAGCACCTCGGCCAGCTCCTCAGCCGGCTGCGTCCAATGGCGCCGCCCTCGTCTCTCGACCTTCGGCTGAACAGCCACACAGGCGTCCATCAGATGCCCGCACACGGCGCCCCATGTGGCCTAGCGCATGGACGCTTTTTGTGCCAACAGCACTGACGCCCAGGAAGTAGGCGTTGAACTTTTAGGCTGCTGTGGTTCTGGCGCCACCCACGTCCGCTTTCCCAACGGCCAAGGAGGTGGCCGTTCTATGGTCGCCCACCTCGCCTGCTGCAGCGGCATTCTGCTTGCAGCCGCCACTAGACTTGGGCCGGCGACCCACCAGCACTTCCCCCCGTTACACTCCCTTGACTCTTGATCTTGATACAGTCACACTGAGGGTGGCCGTATAAACAACTTTATCACTGTTACAAATATGCGCCACACTGTGAACCCACACCAAACAAGAATGACAAACACGTTTTGGAAGAACATCTGCACCGTAACACAACATAAACACAACAGAACCAATACCCAGAACCCCTTGAAACACCGACTCATCCGGGATGCTACAATATACACCCCCCGCTACCCCTTACCCCCCTACCACAAATATTCCACTCTGAAAAATATTTTTGGTGGAAGATTTTGCATATTTTGTGTGTTTGCCATTAAAAACATAGTTGTGTTTGACAAAAAAGGACAGATTAACAAACAAAAAAACTAAATTAAAAAAAATTAAACATTTTGAAATGAGGAATAGATCTGAAGTCAGTTCGCTACTGCTACCACTAGCGAATGTGACTACGGTGTCTAAAGTTACAAAGTTACTCTGCTCTAACTGGCGGACACGGCCCTCGAATAGAACCAACCTATCCAAGAGAACAGTGCACGAAGAACAGGAAGCCATACACACATCGTTTCTTTCACCGAGTCGAGTTCCTGCTGTCTTCGTAGCGCAGTAGCTTCGGACCGGGACCTGCTTAGCTGGCTGAAAGTGAGGCGGTGAAACAAAGCGTGGGTGCTTTGTAAGTTTAATAGGACTACTAAATGTGTTGGAGCAGGAATAAAGAAAGCTGTAAAACAATTACAAGCACACAGATAGAAAGATATCACTTAGCTTTGAACGGCGAGCGGCACCAGTGAGAGCAAGCCTACTTTTGGACGTGACCTCACCATCATTTTGAGGTTGTACGGTATACCAGAACTAATAAAGTATTGCGGTACTGATAACGCTAATAGCTAGCACTAGAGTCCAAATAAGTGTCACAGAAGCACGTGTCAAGCGCACAGCAGCTAAGGCGTAACTTAACACAGAACAGACAAGGCAGAGAAAACCAAAACGTGACAATTCCGCGTAGCAAACCATGAGCCAAGACCGAACTGAGGAAGAAAGCAGTCTTAAATACTAAAGTAAACAATTGCCATCAGGTGTGCGTCGAAAAACATAGCAGGTGGAACAAATGAGAAACCATGGCAACGAGATAAAGCAAGAAGTGCAAAACTCAGAACAGGAAGAGTTTAAAATTAATAATCAAAACACAAACAAGGACTTAAATATAGACAAAAGATGTGATCCGGGAATCGGATCACAACACTCCAAAAAAAAATAAGAATCCAAATGCAGATCAGCAAAAAGAAATCTCTATTTAATAACAAAAAAATCACTGGAGAAAATAAATCGGTCGTAACGAAAAATCAGCTCCAGGAAAACCGGGTCAGAAGTCTGTCCACCACCTGAGGAAATACAAAAAAACAGGAATTACAACAAGTTCAGGGCAAAGGTCAGAGTAAGTGACCTCGGGGCTAGATTCTACCGCAGGCAACAGACGAACTGGCGCTGGCTGGGTGGAGATCCAGGGTTTAAGTCAGGTGGTTGATTAGAAGCAGGTGGGCTCGGATGACTGGCAGCTCACCTGCAACTGATGATTGGGCAGGAGACCTGCAGATACAAGAGGGGGAGGGAGTAGGAAAACAAAAGGAAAAAAAGGCAGGAGAACCGACCTCATGACACACATACTCTACTCTCATAAATTAACCAGCTCCCTTGTTGTGCACATGTAGATACTGTACATAACATGTAGATACATAACATGTAGATACATAACATGTACATACATAGACGTGCACACAGCTGCTTGGCTTGATGCCAAATATTAGCAGAGTTAAGACCGCCCAATTAGCGTCAACTAATGCAAGGGAAATGACTAAATTTTGTAACAAATTTCTACAATTTGTGTTTTGTCTTTAACAATGTGTATTTTACCTGCTACATGGCTTATCTATGTCCCTTTATCCATTGTTTAATTTTTAGTACTTATTAATAATTGTATTTTTTTTTAAAGCACAGACCAGGAGTGGCAACTATAAATCATGAATAATTTAATATAATGTTAGTAAAACTTTCTGTTCTATTCTAACCTAATACTTGATCCTGGTAGACTATATGCACAAACCCCTTTTCCATATGAGTTGGGAAATTGTGTTGGATGTAAATATAAATGGAATACAATGATTTGCAAATAATTTTCTGTCTGTACCTGTATGTACCTTTCAGCATTAACGGTGCCTTCACAGATGTGTAAGTTACCCATGCCTTGGGCACAAATGCACCCCCAAACCATCACAGATGCTGGCTTTTGATCTTTGCGTCAATAACAGTCTGGATGGTTCGCTTCCTCTTTGGTCCGGATGACATGATGTCGAATATTTCCAAAAACAATTTGAAATGTGGACTCGTCAGACCACAGAACACTTTTCCACTTTGCATCAGTCCTTCTTAGATGATCTCGGGCCCAGAGAAGCAGGCGGCGTTTCTGGATGTTGTTGATAAACGGCTTTCGCTTTGCATAGTAGAGCTTTAACTTGCACATACAGATGTAGCGACAAACTGTATTTAGTGACAGTGGTTTTGTGGTTATTTTGCAATGATTGGGTATAAAAACAGCTTCCCAAAAAATGCTCAGTCTTTCACAAGAAAGGATGGGGCGAGGTACACCCCTTTTTCCACAACTGTGTGAGCAAATAGTCAAACAGTTACTGAACAACGTTTCTCAAAGGGCAATTGCAAGAAATTTAGGGATTTCAACATTTGCTGTCCATAATATCATCAAAAGGTTCAGAGAATCTGGAGAAATCACTTCACGTATGCCGCATGGCCGGAAACCAACATTGAATGACCGTCACCTTCGATCCCTCGGACGGCACTGTATCAAAAACCGACATCAATCTCTAAAGGATATCGCCACATGGGCTCAGGAACACTTCAGAAAACCACAGTCACTAAATACAGTTCGTTGCTACATCTGTAAGTGCAAGTTAAAGCTCTACTATGCAAAGCGAAAGCCATTTATCGACAACATCCGGTGATCCAAGTATCGTAAAGTATCGAAATACATTTTGGTACCGGTACTAAATTATTGATATAGGGATAACTTTACAACATAACTACGGTGTCAAATGCACTGGAGAAGTCAAAGAACACAACCCTCACAGTGCTTGTCCAGGTGAGCGTGGACACGGTTGAGCAGGAACACGATGGCGTCCTCCACTCCCAGTCGGGGCTGGTAGGCAAACTGGAGAGGTACCTGCTGCTTACTAGTGGAAGATTATTTAACTGGAAGCTGCAGACGAAGGTGCGGGGACTGCAGCCAAAGCAAGCCCGAAAACAGCAGGCGAAGACGGGGCGGTTGCTGCAGCCGAATCAGGTGTCGTCGTCGTCGTGGAGACAGGCGGCGGCATCGTTGTCGTGGAGACAGGCGGCGTCGTCGTCGTCGTCTTCGTGGAGACAGGCGTGGACGCCGCAGCAGACAAGACAGGCGTGGACGCCGCAGCAGACGAGTCAGGCGTGGACGCCACAGCAGACGAGTCAGGCGTGGACGCCGCAGCAGACGAGTCAGGCGTGGACGCCGCAGCAGACGAGTCAGGCGCAGAAGCCAGCAGAGGAGCCGGCACTGGTCTCAGCCGAGGAGCCGGCACTGGTGTCAGCCGAGGAGCCGGCACTGGTCTCAGCTGAAGAACAGGTGCTGGAGTGGGATCCAGCACTAAGTCCCGTGCTGGAGTGGGATCCAGCATGACGTCCTGTGCCTGAGTGGGATCCAGCATGAAGTCAGGTGCTGGAGTGGGATCAGGCTTGAAGTCAGGTGCTGGAGTGGGATCCAGACCTCGACTAGAAGTATGACATGGACTCAGACTCGAACTATGACTACAGCCAGCCGTGTTCCCAATTAGCCTGCACACCTGTGGGATGTTCCAAATAAGTGTTTGATGAGAATTCCTCAACTTTATCAGTATTTATTGCCACCTTTGCAAACTTCTTTGTCACGTGTTGCTGGCATCAAATTCTAAAGTGAATAATTATTCGAACATCAAATGTGTTGTCTTTGTAGCATGTTCAACTGAATATGGGTTGAAAATGATTTGCAAATTGTATTCTGTTTATATTTACATCTAACTCAATTTCCAAACTCATATGGAAACGGGGTTTGTAAAAACAATAAACATATATTTTTATTTAAATGAAGATATGAAATAATTCTAAATGAAATACAATGACTTGATTTATATTATTGTATATACTAGGTCATAAAATCAGTATTAGTTGAGTCGGTCCATAGGTTGCCTGTAGGGATTTTTAATGTCCAGTAGATGTCAGTATTTAGTGACACAGTGTGGACACAGTATCAATACAGTTTTGTAATGTGTCGAAACGCTTCATGACGCCTCATCAACCCATCACTAATTTCCACATTCACTCTTTCACACACACAATCACACACTGATTGCGGGAGCTGCCATGCAAGGCCCTAAACCCCGACCCATCAGGAGCGAAGGTGAAGTGTCTTGCTCAAGGACACAACGGACGTGACGAGGTTGGTAGAAGTGAAGTGAAGTGAATTATATTTATATAGCGCTTTTCTCCAGTGACTCAAAGCGCTTTTACATAGTGAAGCCCAATATCTAAGTTAGATTTGAACCAGTGTGGGTGGGACTGGGAGCAGGTGGGTAAAGTGTCTTGCCCAAGGGCACAACGGCAGTGACTAGGATGGTGGAAGCGGGGATCGAACCTGGAAGGTAAGGATTGTACCAGGAACCCCTCAGGTTGCTGGCACGGCCACTCTCCCAACCGCGCCATGCCGTCCCGACCTACAGAACCCCTACCCTTTACGTGAATTTTCTGCCAGTAAGTTGAAACCGTTGAAAAGAAAAGTGGATCCGAAAAACGGAAAGTTTATGTGTATTTTTTTGTTTTATGTTGCAGTTCCAAAACTTGTTTTAGTGCCAATACCACTTTTTTTAAACTGCCATACCCCCCGCCCCAATACCGTGACTCACCAGCAGTGTTCTCGCTGCATTAATATTGTAATGAAAAATGTCAAGTGAAATATCATATTTACAAACCCCGTTTCCATATGAGTTGGGAAATTGTCTTAGATGTAAATATAAACGGAACACAGTTATTTGAAAATCCTTTTCAACCCATATTCAGTTGAAATGCACTACAAAGACAAGATATTTGATGTTCAAACTGCAAATAATAATTGACTTAGAATTTCATAGCTGCAACACGTGCCAAAATAGTTGGAAAAGGGCATGTTCACCACTTCTTTTAACAACATTCAATAAATGTTTGGGAACTGAGAAAACTAATTGTTGAAGCTTTGAAAGTGGAATTCTTTACCATTCTTGCTTGATGTACAGCTTAAGTTGTTCAGCAGTCCGGGGTCTTGTTGTCGTATTTTACGCTTCATAATGCGCCACACATTTTCGATGGGAGACAGGTCTGGACTGCAAGCGGGCCAGGAAAAACCCCACACTCTTTTACTGCGAAGCCACGCTGTTGTAACACGTGGCTTGGCATTGTTTTGCTGAAATAAGCAGGTGCATCCATGATAACGTTGCTTGGATGACAAGATATGTTGCTCCAAAACCTGTATGGACCATTCAGCAATAATGGTGCCTTCACAGATGTGTAAGTTACCCATGCCTTGGTCACTAATACACCCCCATACCATCACAGATGCTGGGTTTTGAAATTTGCGCCTATAACAATCCGGATAGTTCTTTTCCTCTTTGTTCCGGAGGACACCACGTCCTCTGTTTCCAAATATAATTTGAAATGTGGAATCGTCAGACCGCAGAACACTTTTCCACTTTGCATCAGTCCATCTTAGATGATCTCGGGCCCAGCGAAGCCGGCGGCGTTCCTTGGTGTTGTTGATAAATGGCTTTCGCTTTGCATAGTATAGTTTTAACTTGCACTTACAGATGTAGCGACAAACTGTAGTTACTGACAGTGGTTTTATGAAGTGTCCCTGAGCCCATGTGGTGATATCCTTTACACACTGATGTCGATTTTTGATGCAGTATCGCCTGAGGGATCAAAGGTCTGTAATATCATCGCTTACGTGCAGTAATTTCTCCAGATTCTCTGAACCTTTTGATGATTTTAGGGACCATAGATGGTAAAATCCCTAAATTCTTTGCAATAGCTCGTTGAGAAATGTTGTTCCAAAACTGTTCGACAATTTGCTTACAAATTGGTGACCCTCACCCCATCCTTGTTTGTGAATTACTTAGCATTTCATGGAAGCTGTTTTTATACCCAATCATGGCACCCACATGTTTCCAATTAGCCTGCACACAGGGGTGTCTCAAATAAGTGTTTGATGAGCATTCCTCAACTTTATCAGTATTTATTGTCACCTTTCCCAACTTCTTTGTCACGTGTTGCTGGCATCAAATTCTAAAGTTATTGATTATTTGCACAAAAAAAATGTGTATCAGTTTGAACATCAAATATGTTGTCTTTGTAGCATGTTCAACTGAATATGGGTTGAAAATGATTTGAAAATCATTGTATTTTGTTTATATTTATATCTAACACAATTTCCCAACTCATATGGAAACGGGGTTTGTACAATCAGCGCAGCAAGCTTTTGGAATCTTGTAAGAAGCAAAAAAACATATGCTGTTCGCCACCCCCGTCATGTCTTGACAACAACAAAAACTGTGAAAATTTACTCTGAACCAGTGAAAAACGGATATCTGTGAGGCGATGCCACCAGTGTGACCTTTGACCTAAAGGGGCCAACAGGGGTTTTTGTGCGGGTGCAGCAGTGCTGTAAGTCACTGTGGGCCGCTGGGCGCAGTAGAAGACTGCAGAGTCGCTCAGCTGCACGTCTTGGATCTTCAGAGGAGCTCGCTTGGCGGTGTCATTGATGCTGCAGCTGAACCTCGTTTCAAAGCTGCTCTCAGTCTCGCCCTGACGGATCTTCAAGCAGCTCTGGATGGACTTTGGTGCCGCCTGCCCGTCCTGTTTGTACCAGAAGATGTAGTCGTTGCCTCCAGAGCTGAAGTAGCTGCAGTCCAGCGTCACTGAGCCGCTGTTCATGGCGTACACATTCTCTGTATGCTGGTGCAACCTCTGCCCACCACTTCCTGTCAGAGGAATACGGTGTTCAGACATCACGTGACCTGACATGCTCACCTCACCTTACCGAGGCTCCAGGCAGCCATCAGCACACACACCAAGGCACACTTCATGTCTGCACTCTTGGGCTGCGTGTACGCTGACTCCCCCACTGAGGGAGGTGCTTCACCACTAACACACACCCTTTCAATAGTTTAAATTCGTGCATCTGTCCCCCTGGTGGAGGATTTTGGAAGTGTCCATGAACAGTTCTTGAACGGAGAAGATGGCCATGTTATCACTGTGGTCTTCACAGCGCAGTAGTAGACAGCAGAGTGGCTGATGTCAGCGTTCTCCAGCAGCACGTTTACTCTCCTCTGCTCTTTCTCCACGCTCACCGAGAAGGAGCCTTCCGTCACAATTTTGCCTCCCGAGTGGGACATGAGGAAGTGCGGCGCTCGTCCCGGAAGATGTTTGTACCAGAAGAAGTAAGTGGCACTAGAGACGTCACTAATATTAGGATAGGACAACGTCACCTGACCGCCTTCCAACGCGAACACTTCACCCATCCTCGCCGTCAGCTCGCCACCGCGGACAACCCCTGAAAGACGAGACAAGCATGTTTCAAAGATC